>NW_020664579.1:448598-546967 GCF_002925995.2 Terrapene triunguis
TAAACACCCACACATTGACAATCTTCCGTCTCCCAGCGTCAGCACCTTCTCAAGCCGTTTGTGCTTGGAAATGATCAGTGCAACCTCCAAGCTAGACTCCGCGGGCCCCATTCTCTATCTATGGTCCTTATATGGCTCCTATCACTGTAGTATCCTCACAACCCCCCTGTAAGGCAGGGAAGGGTGTTATCCCCATTGTACAGATGGAGAAACTGAGGCACAGAGCAACTGAATGACTTGCCTAAGGTCATACAAGGAGCCTTTGGCAACACGGGGACTTGAACCCAGGTCGCCGAAGCCCTAGGCTACAGCCCTAACCACTGGGCCACCCTTCCTCTTCTCCAGCAGCAGGACAGGAGCCCCTCCCCTAAGCCTGAACAGGAGTTACTCATACCCTAGGAAAGGAGAATAGGGTCACAGGGACTTGCAGCCAGTGCTGCCTGGCCCACAGGGTGTTAACGCCTTAGGTCTCCCTTAGGCATCCAGGGCAGAGTGAGTGATGGGCTGTGAACAGGGGCCCTGCCTGTATTCCTTCTGAGCTGGCTATCTCGGAGCAGCGGCTCCTTCGGAGGGTGACGAAGCCTCCAGAGAAGATGAACTCCCCCTGCTATTGGTGGACCGAGACAGGCGGGGGTTTGCTGATGGGTTCACCCCACTAGCTCACTGCCTCCTCCCCCGCAGCCTGGGCCTCACCTCTTATGCCAGCAGAGGCTGCGGGCTCCGGTGGGCCGTGTCCCATTCAGACCAGCAGCCTGCTGGGCCACCTCCCCACGTTAAAGATGAGGCCTGCCCCATTTAAACGAGAACCCAGCACGCTCCTCGCAAGTGCGGTGGCCTCTATTCCCGGCTCTGCTCCCGATCGGGGTGTGATCTCGGGCCAGGTCATCAGCTGCTGTCCGTCAGCGCGGCTACGCTGATTTACACCAGCCGGGCGACTGGCCCAGCATAGATTATGACACTTTGACCAGGATCCCAAAGGACTTTACAGATTTGTGCTTGCTCCCGAGTTACAACCCCGCTGGAGAAGCACGGGCTTCACTTTACCGATCGGGACGTGCACCGAGCAGTCCCATGGAAAGCACGTGGAAGATCCAAGAAGAGCTCCCAGAGCACCTGGCTCTTGTCCCGGAGCATTAAGCACAAGGCCACGGCTGAGCAGGGGGGAAGGGGTGCACTGCGGGGATCTCCCAAGCCGTGAGGCGTTGGGGAAAGGAAACTGGGCTGGGAGGAGCCAGACAGAGAACAAAGCCGGGGAGCAGCTGCAGAAGCAGCCGAGACCGAGCGCCACGGACACGGCTGAGATTTGCTACAGTTTTGACTGGTGCTGATCGGCTGTTTGCTCCCACCTCCTCCTTCACAGCCTCTTCACCACCACGTCACTCCACACCTGCCCCTTCCTACCTTCCTCACCCCTTCCCTTGCCGCTTAACTAATCCCCTCCTAACTCCAACCACCCACCTCCCAGAAAACTCATGGTACCATCACACTGATCACGCCATTCATCTATTATACCCCTTTGCCCTACCCTTTGTCTGGCCTCTCCATTTAGATCGTAAGCTCTTCAGAGGCAAAGGTTATGTACTACGCTGGGTCTGTACAGCGCCTAGCCAGGGCCCTGATCTCAGCGTGTCCCTGGGCATGACCGTAACAAACATGATTCCCAAGAGCATCCTCCTTTATCATCTCTGTGCTTCAGCTCCCGCTCCCCCCAGTCAAAGAGGAAGGACGATATTTACCAGCCTCCCAGGGGTGTCCTGAGCCTTAATTAATGTTTGTAAAGTATCTGAGGATCTGGGGATGAGGGCACTATTCATATTATTCTAGAGAGAGGCTCTCTTCATTCAGCAGAGATTAGCCTTGGCTTTCAGAGAGGAGAAGAGTGTAAAAAACAAAAGAAACTCCATTCCAGTTCACTCAGTTAGAAAGAGTTCACATGAAAGGAAGATCTAGGATGGCCGAGTGAGTCCCACCTGGATAGACCGTGTCACAAAGAGGTCCAGTGAGCAGCCAAGACAACCCTGGATACAAGACTACAACTAACGTACATTTCATGTCCTGGCTCCTTAAAGATCCTAGATTTGGTAGCCTTGGTCACATGCAACAATGACCATATCGCTCTGTAAGGGGGGAAAACTAGGAGCATCAAAGGAAGAGACTCTCCAAGCAAAGATTTCTAGTACGAGCAGAAAATAATCTGCAGATGGAGGCTCTATTCGCACGGGTCGCCGCCCTGCCTGAATGTTAAGATGATGCAGATGAAAAAAAATGCACCCTCAGACACAACAGACAGAGTGAACAGGCGATCAGCTGCTCAATACGTCAATGCACCAAGTCCCTTTGTAAAAGGAAACTAGGAAACGTATTGCACAGCCTTGAATATGAACACCCCAACATGCAGAGGAGAGAGACAGACGGAGAGCCCCACACAGCCAGAAGAAATGAGTTACTCTTCAATAGACTTTCACCTCCCACCTTCAGAAATACTAAAGATTTATACAGCGGTAAAAATCCATCTGCACGCTGGTGCCAAGTGCCAGCGCAGAACTGCTGATCAACGGAGCGCCACAGCAGCAGAGATTTTAGCCCACTACAACGGGTCTGTCTGCAAGCGGAGACAGTGAGCTGCAATGCAGGCAGCGGGTCGGAGATCCCTTTGTGCTAATAAGACACCCGCAGAAGCCCCCCCAAAAAGGTGGATGGAGTGTAAATGAAAGATGCACTGTATACAACATGCAAAGACAACTACAGACATGTACCTGCAGGGGAAGAAGGGAAGAGAAAACTACAGTAGATATAGGGGGACCCAGACAGCAAATGTGAAAAAAATCGGGACGGGGGTGGGGGGGTAATAGGAGCCTATATAAGAAAAAGACCCAAAAATTGGGACTGTCCCTATATAATCAGGACATCTGGTCACCCTAAGTAGATAGCCAGTTACCCCACAGAGACAGACACCCCTCTGCTGTCCTGCACTCCCCAAAGGGGGCCAGGCTTAGTTCATGCAGTTGCCTCTCAGTTCTGCAGCAAAAGGGTGGATTCTGGTGCTAATACCAAGGCCCCGGAATCAGGGAGCACGTGGGGTCCTGGTAACAGCACATAAGGAAGGGGAGTGTTTGACAAGTTGGTATCAGGCCGGATTCTGTGCTCACTTACCCCAATATTAGACCAGTGTCGCTCCATTGGAAACACGTCTATTCACACTGGTGTGGAACACAGCGGGACCAAGCCCAACTGTGTGTATTTCAAAATTGGTGTCCAGAACCAGATATTACAGTATTGGAAAGTCTGTTTCGGGGACAACTGAACACAGGGGTGGCCCGGAGGGCCAAATGGGACTCGGGAAGTCCTGGTGTATGATCGACACCTGCTGCCTGCCAGTAACTGCTGGGTTCTATTGCAGGCGAGTTCAAAAAACAAGCAATTTCTAGAGAATTATAAAGGAAAATACAGATCAGATCACAGAGGTCACCCCGCGGGGCTACTAGCATGGCCAACCATTGCAGAATGATTCTGAAATAAAGACTATAACCTCATTTTACAAGGCAGGAGATCAGCGAACACAAACTCAACCCTGCAGATCTCTTGTGGCTGTTTATTCTGAACCTGCAATTCGTTGCTTTTGAGTTTAGGTCACAGCACGATGCTGGTCTGAAGAAGCATGTCAACTCCAACTGGTGATGATCTGAGCTTGATTTCAGAGATTAGAGAAAGACTTGAGATCTGCCCTTCTGCAGGGAATTAACCGATGCACCAAGTCAATTCCATGCCTGTACCACGGGGGCTGGAGGGGGTAAACACTGCCCAGAAAGTCTGGCATCAGATGTCAAACTTTCTTCAAGTCCTTCTTCTGGGTAGCATGCAGAGCCCCGTTAGCAGCCACTTATGTATATAACATCAGGCAGAGCTTTGGGATGACTTGTCAGTCATGGTGGCTCATGCATAGCAGGCTTTTTCCAACTTTTTCACTTCTTAGGAGCACCTCTCTGCCTCCTCTTCCCCAGAGGATGAAAGCCAAACTGAACTTCCCACTGCACCGTGTTGTTAAGACACATTCGTCAATCTTGGCTTTGTTCCTGAGACAAAGAGACTGAATCTCTCCATTATTTCAAAGAGTGATCCCTTCTGCACTCTTCCAGCACTTGCCATCTCTAATCAAAGCCGCTGTCTAGTCTTAGCAACTGCTCTGCTACCAAAGGGATAGGTTTGTAAACAACGCAAGCCCCAGACATGGCAGTACATAAAAGATAGACGGAGAAAGAGAATATAGAATCCAGTCAGCTGGCTGAGCCAAAAAAATTGCAACATCAAGGGAAAAAATGAAATACGGTTTCTCTTCCTTAAATAGGTCCCATTCTATATTGCCCCAGAAAGAGATGCTAATCTGAGCCCTATAACAAGGTAATAATTGGTACCTGGGGGGGAATCTTACAACCATAGAACCACAGAAATGTAGGACTGGAAGGGACCTCAATACACCATCTAGTCCAGTCCCCTGCATTGAGGCAGGACCACGTATTATCTAGACCATCTCTGACAGGTATTTATCGAATGTGTTCTTATAAACCTCCAATGACAGATTCCACAACCTCCCTAGGCAACTTATTCCAGGGCTTAACCACCCTGACAATCAGGAAGTTTTTCCTAATGTCCAACCTAAACCTCCCTTGCTGCAGTTTAAGCCCATTGCTTCTTGTCCTGTCCTCAGAGGTTAAAGGAGAACAATTTATCACACTTCTCTTTATAACAACCTTTTACGCTCTTGAAGACTTATCACATCCCCTCTCAGTCTTCTCTTCTCCAGTCTAAACAAATCCAATTTTTTACATCTTCCCTCATAGGTTTCCTGGACCTTTTATCGTTTTTGTTGCTCTCCTCTGGACTCTCTCCAATTTGTCCACAACTTTCCTGAAATGTGGCGCCCAGAACTGGACACAGTACCCCAGTTGAGGTCTTATCAGTGCTGAGCAGAGTGGAAGAATTACTTCTTGCATCTTGCTTACAACCCTCCTGCTAATACAATGGTTATGTGAAAAGCAAATTGTGGGCCTAAGTCGCCTCCTCTTCCATGTATCTTGCCTCCTCATTGCTACCAGTGCGAAGAGAGCATAAAATACTCCCTGTGCTCCTCCCTTACACTGGTGGCAGCTGTATATACCAGTCGCTCTCAACCTTTTGTACTGGTGCGCCCTTTCACATAGCAAGCCTCTGAGTGTGACCCCCCTCCCCTTATAAATTAAAAACACTTTTTTATATATTTAACACCATTATAAATGCTGGAGGCAAAGCGGGGTTTGGGGTGGAAGTTGACAGCTCGCAACCCCCCATGTAATAACCTCACAACCCCCTGGGGGGTCCCGACCCCCAGTTTGAGAACCCCTGGTATATACGCACTTTGCAAAGTGGTGGATGGTTACCTAATAGCCAGGAGGCGGAGAAGCTGTCCCTATGGCTTTATTAAGCAGTGATTTTGATGACCATTTACATATATAGTGGACAGGCGAAGGGGCAGTGTGGTTTGGTGTGATTCATGAGGAATGTACCACAGGAGCCAGGGGTACAGTCTGATGGAACTCCGTCTGCACAGAGGCGCATGGGAAAAGGAACAGGCTCGACAGAGACAGTCGGACTTTGGGCCCCATGAACAATTAAAGAATTAGAAAATGCCTTAAAGTGATTGAACTCCTTGAGTCTATCGATTTAGCTTAACAAAGAGACGGTCAAGTCTAGAAGTACATACACGGGGAACAGAAATTTGATAACAGAGGGTTCTTTAAGAGGCATAACAAGATCTAATGGCTGGAAGTTGAAGCTTCAGACTAGAAATAAGGTGCGCATTTTTAACAGTGAGGGTAATTAACCATTGCAACAACTGGGGGATTCTCCATCACCGGCATTTTTTTAAAACCAGGATTGTATGTTTTTCTAAAACACAATTCAAACAGGGATTAATTCAGGGCAGTTCTCTGGCCAGTGTTACGCAGGAGGGCAGACTGGAGGATCCCAACGGTCCCGTCTGACCTTGGACCCTATGAAGGCCACAAGTGCCCGTGATTCAGGACAAACCAGGAATGAGGAGACTCAGTTTTCATTTAAAAAAATAAAAAAAGGTTACTTGTAGCCCTTTTCCCTGAGCAGAGTCTTGGAAAAAGTAACTGATAGAAACAGGTCACCAGGGCTAAAAGCAACAAGCCAGCAGGGCTCCGCTCCTGCAGCGAGACATGGGGTGGGGAAGGTTCTAAAGGCTCAGACACTTGGTATGTAAAATGAATCCGTTAAGAGCCTGTGGTGTAACCCAGCATCAAATCACCCACCAACCCACAAACTCCTCGAGCCTGTCCAAGCACAGTGCTCTAGCAATGGTGGGCAGGAATCAGATGTGTTTTGCAGTCCTGGCCCTCACGGCTATGGATGACTTTGGATAAGCAGCAGCTGTTGTAAGCCTCTTACAGCTTCTAGCTACTACAGGGAGAGGTGCTTTGGAAATCCATAGGCATGGATGAATGGGTACTTTCAGCTTGGTGCAACTCCATGCTCCGGGGCTGGAGCCCCCACGGGAAAAAATTGGTGGGTGCTCAGCACCCACTGGCAGCTCCCCACCCCGCCCCCCCTGCTCCAGCTCACCTCCGCCTCCTCCCCTGAGCGCGCCGCGTGCCCGTTTTTTCCCCCGTAGCTCCCAGCGCTTGTGCCGCAAAACAGCCGTTTCGCATGGCTGGGAGGGAGGAGGGGGAATGCAGCGCGCTCAGAGAAGAGGCGGGCCGGGGCAGGGATTTGGGGAAGGGGTCCAATAGGGGCAGGGAGGGGGCGGAGTTGGGGCAGGGACTTTAGGGACGAGGTTGGGATGGGGGCGGGGCAGGGAAAGGGTGGAGTCAGGGCGGGGGGGGGGTGCAAGCTCCCACCGGCGCCAGGGAAAGTTGGCGCCTATGCACAGTAGTGCAATTCCTGGTCTCACACCACGTGTAGGTTCACAGGTGACAAGATGCCATCGTCTAGGTGTAACCTGATGTGTGTGTAGCTGCCCGGGCAATGGAGAACATAGTAGTTTGAGTGTCCCCCAGGACATATGTCTATTTCAGTGCTCAGTATGCCGATGCATCCCATTAGCTTCATTCAGTCTTTGCCTGGACCTTCTCCAGTATGTTTTGGGCACTCACTCTTTATGCACATGGCGTAATTATCGCTGCGAATCAGTGTCATGCTGTCTCTTACCCATATCGGTGCCTGCCCACATCTCGGATCAGCCTCTCCGAAAGGTACGCACCGATGCGGTCCAGCTTCTCCGGCGCAGACAGTGCGTAGAAGGTCAGCTTCTCCATGTTGGTTTTTACCAGCCCATCCTGGAAAAGAGACCGACACGGGGTTTGATCTCCTTTGCATTTTAAAAAGCAACTCCCAAGGTACGGCACAGGGAAGGGGCTATGGAGCTTTCGGCCTCCAGGTTGAAATCGAGAGCACTGGAAGTCACGCGAACTGCCACACTGGGTCAGACCAAGGGTCTAATTAGTCAATTAGCGTCTCATATCTCGGACGCTGGCCAGATTCTTGATGATTCAGAGGAAGGTGCCAGAAACCCCACATTCAGCTGTCAGTATCCGTTAGCATTGAGGCATCTGCTGGCCAGCGGCCTATGTGAAATGAGTGGAGGAGTCACTGCGGTTCCCAGCACGCACTTCACAGCAGCACAAGCTGGCAGCCTCAGGCCAGAGTCAAAGGACTGGCTAGACGAAGGCTGAACTAGCTGCACAGTTCAGGGTCGCGCCTGAAGCACACTGGTGAGGAACTGGTGGCTGCGGAACCTGGGCTGGGAATAAACAGAGACCTCTGCCTCCGGGGCTGACAACCCGCCAGCTTGCATCAGCATTCAATTCACTTCCCTCTATTTAAAGAAACGCAGCCCGTCTGTTAGATATCACCTCTGCTGTTGCCCCTTTTGTGCCCAAGCTTTATCTCCAGCTGTGGCAAACCACACACATTTTGCTACTCGGTGCTCAGCTCAGGTCACCCATTCAGGTGGTGTATGTTGGGCACTTGGAGCTCCTCAGATGGGAGATGCTGTAGAAATGCAAAGTCTCACCACTTCACCGTCTGCCGAAGAGGATCTTTAGAACCAAGTGATCTTCAGCAACAAAGGTGGAAGATACGAGGCCTGGTTCTGCCTTGTACCTTGTGTAGTTTACACCTGCTGGGGTTGCATGAGCAGCCTGGGATACTTACCTGCCTTTTCAGCATGAGTGTCAATCTCCCAGCTCTCTTTGAAGATGCTGTTGCCATCCTATTACGAGACCACCAGCCACGCATCCTAGGTTCAATTCCTACTCGCGTCTGGTGGTATTCGCATGCATGTGGTCACAATTAGTTACCCAGGGATGCTGCTAGCTTGCATCTTGTTCTCCCATCCATCCATGGCATTTATTATACATCTATTTTATAGACATCAACAGGAGAACATCTCTTTAGGGAAAAGAAAATTTCATCTGTTCCTCCAGACAAAATTATACTGTAACGTATTAAAGGAGCTGTTCCAGTTAGTTCTTCATTCTACCAGGGCACGAAGTTGTTGAGATAAAAAAACATCTCTTAGCGGGACGATGACAGCATCTTCAAAGAGAGCTGGGGGATTGACACTTTCACTGAGTGGGCAGGTAATTATCCCAGAAAGCTGCTTATGTGTCATGGAAAGCTTTGAAAAACAGTTTTCTTTAGAAATCATTCTGTTCCTATGTGAGATGTTTTCAACATTCTTCCTCCCTTATTCTGTACTGCCAAGGACTTCAGCATGAAAACAAGAGTCTTGAATCTGGAGACACTTCTGCCACTCCTGCTTCCCTGTTTATGTCCTCACGCATCCACCTGTGACATCAGCCACTGAATGACGTAGATGTCAAAGAAACAAGGTCGGGCAGGTAATATCTTTTATTGGACCAACTTTTGTGGATGAGAGAGACAAGCTTTGGAGCTTACACAGGGCTCTTCTCCAAGTCTGGGAAACAGACTCAGAGTGTCACAGCTAAACACAAGGAGGAACAGATGTCAAACAAAAACTTTATGTCATAATGTGGGAAATAAGCACCCAATGTGAGATGCTTTTTAACTTGGCAGTGATGTGGCTTCCCGGCTCTGTTGTCTACTGTTTAGGACAGTCCTGGGAGCCAGGAGTCCTAGGTGCCTTCTATTCACGGCTCTGCCACTGAGTGAGTTTGAGACAAGTCACTAGCAGCCAGTACTTCCAAATTAGGGGACAAATGGTGCCACGGACGTGCGAATGATTGCAATTAACTCAAGTTAACGAACGTGATCATAAACACTAGGCTAAACACTCCTCTAATGTTTGTGGCAGGACTCAGCCTGGGGTAAACCACACACACCTGTGTCTTGAAACAAATATTTGGGGAGCGTTTAGACTAGCATTTACAGCTGTGGTCATCACCTTGAGCTAACAGCAAATCTGGTTAAATCCTAGTCTAGACAAACCCAGAGCGGCCATTATAGCTCAGGTGGTAGGGGCGTGGGCTTTTGGTACCAACACAAAATGCTTCTAACAAAAATTAAGGGCATATTACAGAAAATGAAACCCTCCGTGTACGACCCAGAGAGCCTTAAAAGGTCACCTCTTCTACAACAGCATTTCCTGGAGTGCAGGTGAATATCACTGAATGACAGTGAGATCCTGCAATCCCACACACAGGAGAAATGTGAAAACTCTGGGACGGTTTCCAACAAGCAGGGGGCTGTTAAGTTATTGTGCTCGAAGTAAAACAGGAAGCTCATTTACCTCTGGATCCTCCGGAAAGATATTGTCAACTAGCCTCTTGTAACGGGGACGCAAGGCGCCACAGCAGCCGCACACACCTGGAAAAGAAAGGAAAAGCTATTCAGCAACGCAGCAGGGCCGTGGTCCTCCTCATTGCGTATCCTTCGTCAAGAGCCAACGATGTGCTGGGATCAGAGGAGAAGATTCCAGGGAGAGGCATGTTTGACAGAAAACTCGTACCCCGCTAACAAAAAAACCAACCACCACTCATAGCATTACTCAGCGACTGCAAGGGGCCACGAGTACCTGCACAGGGATGAATCACGAAGATTAACGCCACCACAAAATGTCATGACTGAGAAGACGAGGGAAACGCTGCCGTTTACCTACTGGATATGATCCTGCCTGACTGCATGGAGTTAAATCAAAGAAGGCCACTGGGGAAAAAACAAGCAGGTAACGAAACAATGACAGATATTGTACAGTGAGAGAGAATACCCAGGGTCTTTAAGGGAACGATGGGGGATCCATTAATTGGGATGCCCACCTGCCTGGCTCCAAACAGGCTAGCAGGTTAAATTTTCCCCAGGCCCAAGCTTAGGATCAAAGGGGCACTATAACATTAAAGCCCCTGGCCTAGAGAGGAATTGGGGGGTAGGGAGCAGTGGGCAGCAATAGCTGGAGATGAGTCTCTGACAGAGACACACTGGGAGAACATGGCTGGGGCAGTCGGTCTCTCCAAGGCCACGAGTCAGGTGTCTGGGCTGAGTGGAACTTACCCAACACTTGCAAAGAAAGACTAAAATTTTGGGAAGACCCAGAAGGACAGGCCTTTTGTTGGTCAATCCCTTTCCCCTGCTTGCTATGTACCTCTGGGTGAATAAACAAGGCTTGTCTTTAAAGAACATGTTTTTGAGTCGCTTTGATCAGCTGCTGCCACAGAACTCTGGCGGAAAACGTCTCACAGTTGTACACAAGGCAGATTCTGACTGTGGCAACAATGCAATCTGAGATCCTCTTACATTGTTAGGCACAGAAGGTTGCACTGGAGGTCACTCACAAAGCAATCTCCCTTCGGCTGGCAGGGATGCCTGTGATTTGACCAGGACCTGAATTCCATGAGCTGCATATTCGTTGCAATCAGCTGAAGTACTAAAGCTAAAAGCTACGGCCGCTTCAGCCAGGAAAACTGGGTGGGGGGTGGGGAGGACAAGTGCTGAGGCATTTGTGGTCCTAGCTAATGAAGCATTCTTCCTGGTAGAGAAGAGACAGGGCTCAGGTGTAATGATGACTGGACACAGGCTGTCCTCAGGTTCTCTCTGTCTCGCTTGCCCCTAAGTGACTCTCACAGCTCATGCCATCTGCTGTCATTACACAGAGCCCCTCCCACCCACCCCCCCAAATCCTGGCCTAGCCTCAGAAGAGATGCTGACTGTACAATAGTTCTTTGGTCCTGGAACTCACTTGGTCCGAGGGAGTCCGCATTTGTTGGTTTCCAGGGCACCCTGCAAGGGTTATGTATTCTCCCAGGCTTACCTGGGGAGGATGGGGGTTAAATGGGATTAGAGCTGGGAGAGATGGAGAATGCAGTTGGTGGTGGACTAGGAGGTGGATTTTGTGGGGGGGCGGGGGTAAAGGGAGGAGAAGAATCGATCCAGATTAAATTCAGTATGTGTTACAAGAGAAAATTACAGACACCTGCATGATCAGGGTCCAGTCCTATCACCCTGACTCACAGGAGTAAATTTTACTCATGCAAGTAACCCCACTGACCTCCGTGAAACCATAAACATTGCTCCTGTTTAGCAAGGGTGGCAAGAAGGGACTGTCACACGGGAGGCTTTGATAAGTAGAAATAAATATAAATTAATTCCCTCAATGCAGGCAATTTACAGGCACACTAGCAGGACACCATTTCGTAGGATTGCTGGGATTTTACTCGCTTAGAAAGGCATGTGCAACTAGTAGAACTCAATCTCTAAAGCTCATAGCCCAGATCCTCAGCTAGCTACACCGACCGTGACTCCACTGATGCCAATGAAGTTGTGCTGCCATGAAACCGACCCTGTCCATCAAGCCCAGAGTCTTCTCCCAGACAGTGGCCAGCCTAGATGCTTCAGAGGAAAGTACAATAAACCCTGCAACAGGCAGAGGTGCAATAATTTCCCCCCGCGGAGGTCTCATCCCAACCCCGACTAGTTAGAGATTAGCTTAAACCCTGAAGCATGAGGTTTTATCTCCCTTCTGGGCGTTCTTGTTCGCTATATAAACGCCCGATCCCAATCGAAGATACAGCCTAAAATACGCAGTATGAGTAGAACACCAACAGTGGCTTGTTCTTCCTTGCCAGTAAAAGCACTTCGCAAACGTTGAGTGCTATACAGAGAACGCTAACAGAACCGCGCTCAGCCCTCTCTCACTGGAGGTCTCTGATCTCCAGACCTTTGGTCTCTCCTCATTAAGTTTCCTGGGACAACACACGAGGCGTGACAAGTGGGCATCAGCAAAGGCAGCTGAATTCAGCTAGATGTTAGTTTGCAGCGTTTCTCAACATGCATCTTGCTGACTCACTCAGCTTGCTCATCCCGCTCGTGGGGACGGTCCCCTCCCCAGCCCCACCCCTGCCGGCCAATGCATGAGTGGCAGTGGAGAAGATTGCTCCGAAGAGCTCAGCGGTTCCCAACCTTCCTTGATTGGAGCTGCCTCTACTTGCAGCGGATGATGCCTCACCTGACGTCGCGTTGTGAATCAAAGCACTTGCTGCATCTCGCCTGGTTTTTCTGCCTTTCCCCCGCTCATCACCTGGCCCTCTTCTCATTTCTTTCTTTCCTCTGCATTTTCCCTTTTTGTCCTCTGGCGTCCATCCTTGGTTTAACTCCATTTTTTCCTCCCCATTCTTCTCTGGTTCCTCCCCAAAGCTACTCCGCTCTCTCCTTTCCCCCAGCGTTTCACACACACACACACACACACACACACACACACACACACACACACACACACACACACACACACACACACACAGTCTGTCCCTGTGCCATTGCCCCATATTTCCTCCCTCTCTTCCCCTACAGCTGCAACAAAGCCCCACCTTGGTCATCAACATGGTTTGAGTCTAAACCCTTCCAAGCTAAAAGCATGAGCTTCTATCCCTTCAGCTAAAGTAGTAACTCCATCAGCTGCTAGCTGTAGTAGACTCTTATCCACTCATGTGGACCAGCCATTAGAGGGGGAGAAAGATCCACATTCTTCTAGTGCAAGTCATGCAGCCATGGGGCAACTGCAGATTTACAAGTGTAAGGGAAATCAGAACCTGGGTGGGTGTTCTCAGCAAAGAGCATTACCTCCACGGCATGCAGTGAAAAGGCATAAGCCGAGGACTCCATTCACTCCCCACAGAGGTATTACCAATGCCACAGAAGAAAATGCACCCAGCCAGAAACGGAGCAAGCAACTAATTACATAGGGTTAAGTAAATCATTATTTACACAAAATGATGGGCAAGAGATGAAGTGCCAGATCACTGGGCCTAGCACCAAAATGCTGGTGTGTAATCAGATAGCCTCATCCAACAGGTGCCCACCCATATAAAAGAAGTCATCTGCTGTCCAACCATACTGGTCAGGAGTTTGGTGGGTCCCTTACTATTGACAGCATGTATTACAGAATCAGCGACAGATGGAACAGAATACAACCCATTGAAATAAGAGAGGGGATGGACCTATTAGTTCATCTAGTCCTTCCCCTCTCCACCCTCCCTGCCAACGTAGGACTCTTCCCTACAATATATTCTTGACCATCCAGAGGTCCCAATGGCAGGCTGACGGAAGGGTCTCTCAAAGAGATGAGTCATTACAATTTCACTAATGCATCAGTGCCAAAGGGACTCTGCACCAGATAGCTAATGCTGGCATGGATGATCAATTTCCTAAACAGAGGTCCAGTTAAACCGTACTGGGTCATCCCATAGAGTATTGTTGTCAAGTAGGAACCATCTAAAGAGACCACAAAATCTAATCAAGGAACCATCTAAGGAGACCGCAAAACCAAGCTCGTTTAAATCTTCTGACCTTCTGCTGTACCACAGGAAAGAGAGTAGACTTTAGTTACTCAGTCCCCTCTTCCCTGCCCCCTCTGAAAATAGATCTTAGCACAGAGAAAGACAAACAGCAACATTAATGCATCCCCACCTGACCTCTGTTTTGCAGCTTGCCTGTCAAAACATTTCTCTCTCTTTGTCTAAACACTGTACTCGAGTTGGTTGATAGTCATCACTCACATTCAGCTCTGTTCACTGAGTGATGAAGTTTCCATTGTTATTGCATACGGCCTGCTCTGCAGAGAAAACAGGTACCCAGTAGCCTCAACGCACACGACCCCTTCCACCCTTTTGTCTCTCCAAACAAGCCGCATGCAGGAACGCAAGGTCAGGAACAACCTAAGCAAATACTGGCACTACAGTGAATTAAGGAACAAATTCCCAAGGAAGATGTCCAACATCTTCACAAGAACACATTCAATCATTTCTGCAGAACGTGAGCAACTTGGTAGGTGTCACCAAAGAGAATTTTAAAAACACAAAGACCAATGTATTCACACACAAAACCTCACGGGTAGGAGATGAGATAGCTTGGGGTGAGGGAGAGAAGAAGCAGGTGGCACGGGACTATGGAACCTCTGTCTTCTAGGTCACTCATCCCAATCTGTTCCATATCAGTGGTAGCCAAATGTTACAATCTGATGGCTGTTTGGAAAGCGATGGAAGTTTGGGGGGGGGGGTGTCTCGGTCCAGATCTAGTGAAGAAGCATCCACATGGCAAGAAACAACACAGGAAAGAGTCGCCCCGATACTATGCTTTACAGACAACAATGAACCCTCACCACACACCTCAAGGTCGGTATTACTAAGAGAGGAAGGATGGGTCAGTGGTTAGAGTGCCTACCTGGGAGACCAAGTCCCTGCCCTTCCACAGACTTCATGTGGGACCTTGGGTGAGTCACTCAGTCTCTCTGTGCCAGTACAAGGGGGGACACTAGCACTGCCCTACCTCATAGGGGAGTTGAGAGGATAAACGCATTAAAGACTGTGAGGTGATCAGACACTAAAGTGACAGGGGCCATGTAAGTCAGATAGTCTTTGTCTAAGACTATCCCTGTTTTACAGATGGAGAAAGTCAGGCACCAAGAGCCAGTGCCAGCCCTGGGAGTGGCACCCGGGAGCCCTGTCTCCCAGTCCCCTTCTCTAGTGAAGAAACGACACCTCCTAGAACAGTGGCTCTCAAACTTTTTTACTGGTGATCCCTTTCACATCACAAGCCTCTGAGTGCGACCCCCCTAATATATTTAAAAGTGTGTTTAATTTATTTAACACCATTATAACTGCTGGAGGCAAGCGGGTTTGGGGTGGAGGTTGACAGCTCATGACCCTCCATGTAATGACCTCGCAACCCCCTGAGGGGTCCCAACCCCCAGTTTGAGAACCCCTGTCCTACAACATCCCAACTGGCACGGATCGGCCCCCATGTTGACAATCCCAGGCACACAAGACAGAATGCTGAAGTCCTGATCCCACAGCATCTCTCAGTGTCCTGATCAGATTCCAATTTGGAGAATGAAGTTCTATCTTCTTAAATTTCTCCCTCCAGTCTCCGCTGAATACAGTATTATCCTTCACTTCCTGTCCTTAACTGTTGCTGTGCACTAATGAACAGCCGTCACAACACCCCACACAGGGTGCTAGACTGATTCCTTCGGGAACCCTTCAGGATGAAAAGATGTTATGGGAATGTAAGATTTTATTATGTCAGCACAGCCAGTTTTCACTGTCAAAAGTGCCTTTATTTGATGGGTGTTTCTTAGCCCACAGGAAATACCACAACCCAGCTGATAATGTATGGAAGGACTTAACAGTCAGTCACCCAGCACTGCAAAATTATTCTTGAGGCGATCAATGGAGCAGCCAACCCACAACGTTAAATCGTTTACATTTATCAAATGCCCAGTGCTCGAAGAGCTCTGTATCCTTATTACACACACACACACACACACACACACACACACACACAGCTGGTTCAGTAGCCTCAAAGACACAGTCCTGCCCTAGGATAGAACGCTCCCCACTCCACCCACCTGGATCCAGCTTACCCCACCCCTTCCACAAAACCCTTTGAGGCTAGACACGCCTTGTAGGGTGCTCTGATGGGCAACAAATCCAGGGTGGTGCCCCTTCCAGAGAGGAAGGCCCCACTGGACCACCAGCCCTTCCCCCATTGAAAAGGGGATTCTAGGAGTCTGAGCACCCGATAGCAAACGCTGAGGGATCTCATGGAGAGAGATGGTGTCTCTGCAGAGTCAGGACTTACACCATTTATAGGTCAATGCCAATGCCTTAAATTTCTTCTGATAAATCACTTGGAAGTCAGTGCAGACCACGGACACTGAGCATCAAATACTCCCTGAGCCACATGCAGGCTGCACTCCGCACCAGCTGAAGTTTCCCAAAGGTTCTCCCAGCACAGCCCCAAGGGCAAGTCATTTTCATAGACTCCTAGACTTTAAGGTCAGAAGGGACCATTATGATTGCCTAGTCTGACCTCCTGCACAACGCAGGCCACAGAATCTCACCCACCCACTCCTGTATCCAACCCCTAACCTGTGTCTGAGCCACTGAAGTCCTCAAATCGTGGTTTAAAGACCTCAAGGTGCAGAGAATCCTCCAGCAAGTGACCCGTGCCCCACGCTGCAGAGGAAGGCAAAAAGAACCTCTGCCAATCTGCCCTGGAGGAAAATTCCTTCCCGGCCCCAAACATGGTGATCAGCTAAACCCTGAGCATGTGGGCAAGACTCACCAGCCAGACACCCAAGAAAGAATTCTCTGTAGTCACTCAGATCCCACCCCATCTAACATCCCATCACAGGCCATTGGGCATATTTACCGCTAATAGTCAAAGATCAATTAATTGCCAAAATTAGGCTAACCCATCATAACATCCCCTCCATAAACTTATCAAGCTTAGTCTTGAAGCCAGATATGTCTTTTGCCCCCACTGCTCCCCTTGGAAGGCTATTCTAGAACTTCACTCCTCTGATGATTAGAAACCTTTGTCTAATTTCAAGTCTAAACTTCCTGATGGCCAGTTTATATCCATTTGTTCTTGTGTCCACATTGGTACGGAGCTTAAATAATTCCTCTCCCTCCCTGATATTTATTACTCTGATATATTTAGAGAGAGCAATCATATCTCCCCTCAGCCTTCTTTTGGTTAGGCTAAACAAGCCAAGCTCTTTGAGTCTCCTTTCATAAGACAGGTTTTCCATTCCTGGCATCATCCTAGTAGCCCTTCTCTGTACCTGTTCCAGTTTGAATTCAATTGAAGAGTTTCCGTTCAGCACGTTCACATCAGAGGTGTTTATTATACACCTGCTGGGCTGTAATCATTGGATATCATCAATGTTACGCTTTGCTTCTTTGCACACTACTACAGACTCATGCTCGGTTTCTAAATGATTGGCAAGGGATAAAGGGATCATTTGGCCCTAGAAATTTGGCCTTGTACCATACCCAAGTCCTCAGGGTCTTGCTGTATCCCTCATGGCAGAGCAACTGATCATGGAGACAAGGTATTTCACTGGTTTGGTGCCGTGAAAGAAGAGGCTCTGTTGGGAATCATTCAGATCACTCCCATTTCCTTGGCTATGCTGAGCACGTGTTGTCTAGCGGCAGGAGCACGGGGGATTTAACCCTTGTGGATTCTAGTCCCATCTCTGCCACTGAGACACCTCATTGTGCCCCATGGTCAAGTCACTTCACTTCTCAGTGCCTCTGCATCTCCATCTGCGCTGCAATGGGGGCACTGCAGGGTTCAAGTGATTAATATTTGCAAAGTGCTTTGAGATCCTTGGACAAGAGGTGCTATTGGTATTACAGATCAGGTATTTTGCCTACCTAAAATTCCCTTTGCTAGATACACTATACTACAATTGTTTTCCAAGCAGCACTGTGTGTTATGCAGCTGCTGCCGTCCCCCCCAGAAGTGGCTGCATGTCAGCAGCGGCTGAAGTGACTGCTGTAAACATACTTTGTAAAGCGCTCAGAAAGTTTGAAATGTAAGTGATCAATATATTTTACCTTCATTCCCCTGGCTTTTAGAAACAGGCCACTAGTGAGAACTAGCTTCTAGTCACACTGGAACACATGAAGTCATAGGCCGCTCAGGCATTCCAGGATTTCATGGGCCTGTTTTGTTTCCTGAAATGTGTTCGCTCGCTTTCTGAATGCATCGCCTCTGAGCAAATGCGGCACTGTGAATAACAGCGCCTGCCAAACCTACAGCCACTGCTGCCTGCAACCTCAAGGGTAGCAGGACTCAAAAAGCTCTCTCTGCCGCAGCTGTGTGAAACTGGCATGGATGGTGGTGAATGACTGAGTGCGGCTCTCTTGCCCTTTGGACTTTTTACACGCCCTTCCGAAGAGTCCCTCGGTGCCTTTCCCACCATTGATTTTTGTAATTCTCCTTACAATTGCTTGCTTCCTCTCTCTCTGGCTTCTTCCTTCAGATGGAGTCATCGATTTCTCGTTCTTTCCAATACAAAGTACCTTTAATCTGGCCTCTTAATAAATTCTTGTTTCCTATTCACATTGAAATTGGTGTCTTATGATCTCTCAAAGCCTCCTAATAAATTCCCTTTGTCTCGGATCTCCGAGTGAATACCTTCTTTACATGATTTATCTCGTCTCCGCATTGACAATGCGCATCACTGACACAGTCTGAGTCTCTGAGCTAGCTACAGAGCTGCACCCATTCACACCAGCTGAGAATCTGGCCCTTTGACTTCACTGGAGTTACACCAGGGACGAAGCTGGCTCATCTGTTCACAAGCCCTTCCTCTACTGTGTCTAGAATCTCCAAGTCTCTTCCTGTAAATCATCCCATTAGCTCTGAATCTCCCCCACAGTCTCAACATACATTATCTCACCTCCATAAATGCGACTTCAGAATATTTTTAGGTCTAATTCAGATTTCCCTCCTTCCCCTCCCATAAGCCCTGAGAGAGGCACTAGTACAACCGAGCTGCAGCCTTGATTCACGGCTGCTGTTCATCGTGGGGAAGGAGGCTGAGCGGCAGATGCATCAAGGATCCCATTAATATTAACAGCATAATTATGTCTAATGCTTTCCCCGTCACCTGACATGACCTTCCTTTTGGAAACACAGTACCAGATTTCAAGAGGCCTTTAAAGAACAGCAGCAGGCAGGACAAATGTTAAAAGCCCCCCAAACCCGCTGACGGGAAGGAAGAAGAGCCTAGGTACAAACACTGAGTGGGGGAGGGGAAGGTTATTAATCAGGAAAAAACTCGGTAAATTTTGTTATCTTCCAAGAATAATAGATTCTCTCCCTCCTCCCCAGGGGCATCATGAACTTGTGACATCCCCAGATGGATGGACACAGCCAATGGGTCCCAGTGGAATTCAATTAGCTCATTTTTAAATTTCTTTTAAGAGCCAAGCAGATCCATTACTATGATTATTATTAATGATTCAGATTGTGGTAGCACCTAGAGGGTCCCCAATAGGGATCTGGGGGGAGGGGGAGAGCGGGTATTAAGCACTGCACACGCATATAGCAGAGACGCAGGCTAGGTCACAAAGAGCTTACGGTCTTACACCGATTCAGCTCCAGTTCGACAGCATCGCTTTTAAGCGGAGACCCTTCGAGACATGTTCCGTGGAGGAAAACCCACCATCGGTTGGGGGGGATACGCTGCAGTAGAGCAAAGTGGCTGCAACTTTTTCTCCACAAGGGAGCCCCCAAAAAGTGAGCTGCCTAGATAAGGGGGTGCAGCCAGGTGCAGGATGCACTGATCGAGCCCAGTGCAAACCAGCTGCCTCTCCTAGGCAGCCCTGATCATGGGATGAAGTTGATTCTCCCTCCCTGAGGCAGAGTTGTGGCCGTCCCCTCTCTCACCCTGTGTCCCAAGCAGCTCCTGCCAATGCAGGAAAGTACTGGCTTATATCCCTAGAGAGAAATCACTTCCCCCACCACCACTGGT
This sequence comes from Terrapene triunguis, assembly GCF_002925995.2. Taxonomy (NCBI): domain Eukaryota; kingdom Metazoa; phylum Chordata; order Testudines; family Emydidae; genus Terrapene; species Terrapene triunguis. Next base: position 468,397 of record NW_020664579.1, read on the forward strand.
ACACAGCAACTGAGGGTGGAGAGCATCTGGCAGGCAGAGCCAGGCACACACCTTGCTACAAACTGTGGGGTGGCCGGGCAAACCCCTATGGTCCCAAGAAGTGCCATGGGATCTCCCCCATGCAGAGCCGGCAGGATCCTGCCTTAGGAAAGACCCGGCCCCGTGAAACGCACAGGACTCGGCGGACCTGCCACAGAAGGACAAAGTCGACAGTGCCGGCAACCGAACAGGCAGCTCCGCAGACCTCCCTCTCCCACCCGTTGGCACGAGGCCTGGCCCCCTCTGGCCTTCACTAGCAACCGCCTGCTCCCCCTGCCACCAGTACTGCTCCCCACGCCTCACCCCTTCCCCTGGTACATGGCAGCCGCCTCCTCCCAGAACGACTCTGGCTTCTGCCCCCCACCTCCCAGGCAGGCCCCAGGCCCAGCCCCTGTTCCCTCCACTCCTCCCAGGCAAGTTCCAGGCCCCAGCTCCCTCTGGTCCCTCTACCCTCCCTGGCAGGGGAGTGGGCTGCTCTCCAGGGATCCGTCCTTCACCCCCTTCCCACTGGGGCCGCCTTACCCAGCTGATGCCCCATTACTGGGGGCAGGGAGGGCAAGGCCTTGGCTGCACAGGGCCTGCTCCCGCCAGCCGCCTCTAGCGGGCGTAGCGGGTACTGCAGTCGGCGCCGGCGGCATGGAACAGCAGCCCTGCGATGCTGGGGCGGGCGCCTAGCAAACAGACATGTCTGGAGAGAGCGCCACTTCCCAGGCCCTGCCGACCTGGGCCAGATCTGAGCTCCATTAGCCCCAGTCCCCCGTGTCACTGTGCTGCATGCTGCAGCCACTCAGAACTTCAGAGCAACCCGGGGGATAAACTCAAGAGCTTCCCGCTCCAAAATCCCAGGCCCCTGCCACTTGAGCTAGAGGGGAAATCTCCATTTGCAGTATAGGGCTTATGACACAGTTAAGCATACCCAATCCCATCTCATGGCCTCCGTTATTCAAATCATCTCACACTCTTGACTGTGTTTATATCCTCACAACACCCCTGTGATGGGCACTATAGCACAGAGGGCAGGTTTGAAAAGCTCCCTACCACACTGCCCTGTCAACGTACTATGTAATTATTAGGTGACACCGCTGAATGCTCCACCACCCTTGCCATTTGGCTTCAGATACCATGGAGACAGGTGCAGGCTCACAGCCCAAATAGAATAAAATTCCACACATAACCCTGGTAAGCATTCCCCCCCCGCAACATTTTTGCAGGTAAACAGGGTTTTTTCCATTGAGGATTTGATGAGTGCTCCCCAATGCACGCCGGTTTCTGTCATGTCTCCGCAGAGCCAAAGAGAATCCAAAAATTCACAGCAGGTCTTAAAAAGCCTGGAAGACAATAGTTATAATTCCACCCTCCCCTTGCTCTTCCCTCCTGCTGGGATAGACATGCTTGTACGCTGCCTGCATTGCCTGTAAAGCACAGGCATCACACTGTGGGGATGGCAGTCTCTTTTATTCTTCTGTCTCAGGGGCATCCAAGCTTTCCCCACCAGGGGGGCTACACTGGCATCTTGCCAGGATCCAGAGGGCTGAGCCTCATTTGCATAATCAGGCTTAGCCCTTATCTAGTGCTTGACTTGTTCAACACACTTCACAGACATTAATGAATTAATCCTCCCAAGCGCCCTGTGAGATAAGTCAATCTCTTCATCCCCGTTTTGTAGATGGGGAAACTGAGGCATCAAGTGGCAAAGTGACTTGCCCAAGGCCATAGGACGAGTCAGAGGCAGTGCTGGGATCAGAACTCGGGCAATATTAGCTCCCAATTCTATGTTCAAGCCACTAGAGCACCTCCATGTGCAGATGGCACAGGGGGCCTTCACTGGATATCCTCCTTGCTAACGATGGGAACAGCCATTAGCAGGGCTGGCTCCAGGCACCAGCTAAGGAAGCAGATGATTGGGGTGGCCAATACAAAGGGGCGGCACTCCATCCGCTATTGGGGCGGCACAGCTGGGTCTTCGGCGGGAATTTAGCGTCGGGTCCCTCAGTCCCTCTCTTCCTCTTTGAGCTGCCGCCGAAGACGAAGAGAGGGAATGAAGGACCCGCTGCCGAACTTCCGCCAAAGAATGAAGCAGCATGATTGAGCTGCCGCCAAAGTGCCGCCAATCGGCTTCCCCCCCCCCCCCACCCCCTCGCCGCTTGGGGCGGCAGAAACCTGGAGCCAGCCCTGGCCATTAGCCATATTGTAAAAGTCCCTGGATCAGGTTTTGCCTGGCCCAGCTTAACTTCAGACCTACTAGACATAGATAGATATTTGTCCATCCTCAACATCATTAAAGCTCATTTTATAAATGAAGAGAAACTCCACAGACCCACTAGATAGGATCAAAAAAATATATAAGGAATATAAACCACAGGTGTATGGCAAATACTTTCCTGCCTACTGAAAACTTCAGTTTATTAATGACAATTTTCAGCTGAAAACTAAATTTTTCCCCCAAACCCCAAAAGTTGGATTCAGAAATGCCCACCCCAAGGCCTTATGGGAGATATAGTTCAGGTGCCCCAGCCCCCCATGCTTCCCTACAGAACGGACGCCTTGGCCAAACTACATCTCCCACGATACACCATGGTCCACCTTCTAGTTGTGCTGCCATGGTGCATCATGGAAGATGTAATCCAGCTGGGTGACCCAAGCCATAGGGGAAAATGGGGGCATGAGCCACCAAAACTACAACTCCCAAGAGGTGCCTTCCTCTGAAGCTGCTGGAAACAAGGCACGGGTCTCGATTAACCCCCTGCTGTGATCCATGCTGACAATTCCCGTGCTCCTTTCATTACCATCAGCAACAAGACCCAGGTGTTCCATTTTCTCCTGTCATGGATCAGCCCCCAGGGCTAGGGGCACTGGCAGGACCCCAGCTTCATGCAAGCCAAGCTTCAGGCCTTTACAAAATAGTTAGAGAAGTTGCTTTGTCCGATTTGCTTTGTTAGCAGAGGATCAGCAACAACCGAAACACAAGAGCCTGCACTGAGGGGTGGGGGATGGGGAGGGATATCGACCAGAAACTTCTGCACTGAAGAGGCAGAGAAATCTCTATGAAAGGAACTTCGCAGCAGCAGCACCATCCCACGCAACGTTGCGAGGCCGATAAAGAGCTAACTACACAGCATCTAGGCAGGCACAAAAAGTCTCCCCATCCCAAACCTGAGTTACTTGCGGCGTCCATCTGCCCGGGCTGGATCGTTAAGCCGTGATCAAGGACTGCAAATCTCTAGCCCTTGGGCAGCAACAAGTGACAGCAAGGACAGCCCATCTCCACCCTGTGTCACTCTGTACCAAGAGCCAAGGCAGTCAGCCGTCAGCCAGACCACAGTCACTTTCATCTCACTGTGCCCAGGCTAACAATGCCTTAGCAGGGAGCTGTGTGCCCCGGCAGGCGCCTCTGGGATGCAGCTGCCCGAGATTTATCAACGTGCTGCCCACCAAATGGTCTCAATGGTGTCTATTTAAAAATTGCCTTTTCCCAGGGAAAGAGGAAGGGTTTTTTTGGCTGCATTTCCCTCCTATGGACTGAATTCACCGCTGGCAGACAGGGCCAACCGGGGGGGGGGGGGCCGCAAGTGAGGCAATTTGCCCCAGGCCCCACAGGGGCCCCCCATGAGAGTTTTCGGCGGGTCTTCGGCCACACTGAGTGAAGGACCCGCTGCCGAAGACCCAGAGTTCCTTCCGCTCCAGGTCTTCGGCGGCAATTCGGTGGCGGGTCCTTCACTTGCTCCAGGACCCGCCGCCGAAGTGCCCCGAAGACCCAGAGCGGAAGGGCCCCCGCCGCCGAAGACCCCAGGCCCCCTGAATCCTCTGGACAGCCCTGCTGGCAGAAACAGCTGTGAGGGACACCTGGGATGTTAATGGAGCTGCATCTGTTCTGATGACAGTGGTGAATTTAGCTCTATGCCTAGGCCAGGTGGGATGAGCTGTAGGATTCTCCAAGCCCTTACACACTGGCTAGTCCCAAAAAGCTGCCTCAGGATTAGAAGATACCCCATTTATAGGGAGGATTCCTTTCAGAGTTTCTTTCGGGCACCGATTCCATTAAGTATCCAATTCATTGTCAAGAGACTCCTGTATATTCGGGAGCTAGTCACCTCTCCTCTCATTGTTTGGGATCTGTCTCTCCTTCCCATCCCTCACTTCAACCGAGCTACGATCCCACAAGCTATTCTGTTCAGTTCGGGGTTTTCTGTCATGCCTATTACCTGATAAGGTAGGTGGGCAGGAGAAGGGGGGGGGGGGGGGGTACTGGAGATTTAACAGCCGGTACTTTTCACCCTGAGTCACTGCCGTAACAATAATGGGGTACATCTCCAAGGGAACATGACACCAGCGCTCTCAGATTTTCACTAGCTGGCTGTTGGTTAGACGATGTTGGGTTTGACCTATAAAGCCCTACCTGACCTGAGAATATGGCGCGAATGTTACTCCAGCTACACACCAATGCAAGTAAGATCAGAGTCTAGCCCAGCAGCAGTGACACCTACATGCATCTCCATTATTGGCATATAACGAACCTGAAGCAAGGACTAAGAAAGGTACCTCCAGCCAGGTGGAATATTTTCCAGTACAACGCGGGGCTCTCACCACACTAATCCGCTGCAGAGAGAACCGAACAACCAAATAAGGCCATTATTAGCTGCTACATCGCTAGACCACGTCTGATGGTCTGACACGCACTTCTCGCAAAACAGAAGCGTCCCTGCTGAAGCACAAGCGAGAGGCTGAATTAGACTGCATGACTGCTGCCTCCTCCAGGAGCATCCCGGGGGAGGAGAGGGGCATCTCAGGAGGCCAGCCCAGCGAGCAGCGTGTTAAATAAATAAATAAAAGGTGAGCGTTTACTGCGGGTCTGGAGCCGATGTGCGGAGTCACCAAGTCAGCTCGGATGGCAGCAAAGCAGAAGGATCCGGGCCGTAATAAGACAGAACCCTCTTCAGGAGGCAGATTTATCCTGCTGGCGTTTCACACAAGGCGGCACGGTCACTCGGAGTGGGGGGGGCGTTTTGCCGGCTCTACGCTGAAGCCTAAATACAGCAGAGGAACTGCAGGAGTGAAAATGAAATGCATTCCTTTGCGGTTTGGAGGAGTTTAACGTTGACACAAGGGAAGGACAGAGAGAGCTGGGAAGCAGCAGGCAAGCTTCTTGTACACAGCTCCTCTATCCTGACCCACAGTACCTGCCCCTATCCTCCATATTCCAGTCCTGGATCCACTCATGAGCCTCTTATGGTGCATCTCAATCTGACTTCTAGCTCGGGTTGCCAATTTTGGTTGGATGTATTCCTGGAGATTTCATCACATGACAATTTTTAATTCCTGGAGACTCAAGGCCAATCCTGGAGGGTTGGCAACTCTACTTCTAGCCCTACCCTACTATTCCAGTCCTCCCCCTTCCTGCTGCTCCCAAAACACACAGTTCTGCTGATGTGCCACCGTCCTGACCTGCAGCTCCCCTTGCTCTTCCACCCTGATCCTGTCCAAGTAAACTACACTGTGGTTACTGAGATTCATAATGACCATGGGAAAAGATCCCCAGACTTTTTCCCCCCACTTGTGTCTGAAGTCCAAATTTGCTTCGGGGGACCATAACTCAAAACACCCACATAGCGCAAGCCCTTAGGTCACAAAGCCCCGAAAGTCTTGCCTTTAATTCGCTGCCCATTTCCCCTGAAGCACTTTAAGATGGGGAATTCTATGAATGCAGCATCTCTTACTCCTTGCCCCAGGATACGCTCATAGGACGCACCAGCAGGTTACCTGGTATATGCAAACCCGGGAGAGAGGCAGTAGCACAGATACTTTGCCCGTGCATAGCGCTTTGCAGCTGGGCATCAAAAAGTCTTTAAAGAGGTACACAAAGTTATCCCCCTTTTTACCGATGGGGAAATGAGGCAGAGACAGACGTGATTCAGGTCAATCCACAAGTGTGAGCACTAGTTGCCCTACCTCCCATGAAAGCTGCTCAAAACAATATCCTGCTACTAGGCTGCAATCAGCCAATGAGAGTTGGTCCTGGTTATGTCAGCTATGGAACCTGATATCCTGCAGGAAGGGCTTCGGTGGTGGATGGGGCTCCTGTAGATTTGTGTCTCATGCTGTGCAGTTTCAATTAAACCCAGGTGAATTCATCTCTTTTGATAAACTCAGTTATTTTTCAGACTCAAAGACTTTAAGGCCAGAAGGGACCATCATGATCATCTAGTCTGATCTCCTACACATTGCAGGCCAGAGAACCTCACCCACCCACTCCAGTAATAGACCCACAACCTCTGGCTGAGTCACTGAAGTCCTTAAATAATGGTTTAAAGACTTCAAGTTACAGAGAATCCACCATTTACATTAGTTTAAACCTGCAAGTGACTCCCCACAGCTATTGCTGTAAAACACAGGAGATTCCGCCTGTGTTTGTGCCAGGGGCAAGCTAAGGTAAGAGGAAACTTCTGCTTTGATGTTTTAGTGCCAAGAACGTTGATCTAAGAGGATAATTATTGTCATTTAGCCCCAAAACACAGTGCTCAGGATTATAGCCTTTATTGAACTGCTGTGGTGCCTGCATGAGCTATTTCTTTATTAGAAACCTGTTAAATACATTTCCCGATTCTAAAAATCGGTCTCCGTGCTTTGTGGCTTGCTGCAGCTCCATTGGGTAACAAACCAACTCTGCTGTTGACAAAGGGCAAACCCCAGGGCTCCACTTCAAGAGAAAACTATTTCCTTTCTAGAGCAAAGGAAGAAATTGGCCAGTCTGAACAACAGAGCCAGTCAGAGCAGCGATACTGACGCAGACACACCAGCTTCCAGCAGGTGGCGAATGCGGATTCTCCCCACGAAAGGGCAATTGCTTCATCCCCAACTCAGACAGCTCCACCGGCTCTCCAGCCACTTCAGGATCCACTTCAAATCTGCCCTCCTCGGGGACCTGGTGTGAATCAGCAGGGCTGCAGAGATGTCCATGAGGGACTATAGCAATTTAGCCCAGCTGGGGAGCTGGTTCTATTACTTCAATCACAACAGCCCACAAGAGCTTAGCAGCTTCCTACACAGGAGTATAGAGTTCACACCACAGAAGTTTATCTGGGCACGTACAGTGACTGGTCCCAGACCTCACTATGCCTTGGATCTGGAGCAGGTTACATCTGCTGAGGAACATTTTTAGCTTTCAAAATGCAGTTTGTGCCGGTCAAAGGTGCTGCCTTAATACCCCTGGAGACACAGAAGCCCTCTGATTATTCACAGAACAGATTCAGCAGGGCATGATTCCACCCCCCCCACCCACACCACCAGGAAGTGTCGACTTCCACAAGGTGTTCGCAGGAATACCAGAGAAATGCAGGTCACGGGGACCCACTCTAGGATGGCTACGGAACGGATTCAATAGCCAGTGTTAAGTTAGTCCTGAGGAGCCCCAGTGCTAATCACTATTTTCCAGTAAGGAACTGAAGGTTGCAGTGGAAAAGACCCCTCCCAAAGTCATACATAGTGAGAAGCTGGGGAAGAGGACAAAGCCTTTGGAAGATGGTATTAAAACAAGAGATCCAAAGCCCTCTGAACCTCATACGTGCGCAAAGTTCAGCTCCACAAACCTGCCCTGTTAGTTTAGGGACTGGGCAAGAGTCCAAAACCAGCAGGGACCTGTTTTCCGGATCCAGGCTGGCTGCAACCCATGTTGGCGGGAAGCTCGCCAGGACAGTGGATCGCCCAAGATTTATCTGAGACTGCAGAAATCCCACAAGTGATCAGACCCAGATTTCAGCCACATGGGGCTAAACCCTGGGGAGAACAGTGTCCACAATTTCAGTGCCCCTTAACCCAAACCCTAGGCCTGACTAGGCCTCAAACTCCCAAGCTCCAGCTTCAAACTAATCGGGATTCAGCTCCGAACACTGGCTATTCAGCCCCGCATGGCTCTGATGCGCTCGAAGAGGCATGAATGCAATGAGATTCATCACCAGCCAATGGAAAGTGGCTCACGAAGGAAGAAATAAATCAGATGCAAATACACAACGGGGGCAGGGGAGGACAGCGACAGGGCCATGGCATCACAGAATAGGACATGGAGAAGCACAGCTGGTTTCAACCTGCAAATGCAACGCTGGGTGCCATTAAGGAGACTGACAGCAGTTATGTAAGAGGGAGTAGCAGGTGGAAAACAAGCAAAGCCAATTACACTGCTCCACTCGGCACCAAGTGGGCCTCAGCGCCGAGTTCTGCTCTGGAAGCCACGCAGACAAATCGGAGAACAACCATCAACGGCAGCAGCACCAGGGCTGGGAAGCAAGTCCTCAGAGGAGAAGGTAAGGGGACGGGGCATGTTTGCCAGAGAGAAAACATGACGGAGGAGGCGCGGGAACAGCCCGCAAAGACGCAAGCTGGGATGTTCTGAAGTGGGCAGGGACCAATTAGCATCACTCGATGGCAAGGGCAGAACAGGAAGTGACAAGCCTTTCTCCAGAGGGGAAAGCAGCATTAATGATCTGGAGGATGGCATCGACCGCACCCTCAGCAAGTTTGCAGAGGACACTAAGCTGTGGTGAGAGGTAGATACGCTGGAGGGTAGGGATAGGATACAGAGGGACCTAGATAAATTGGAGGATTGGGCCAAAAGAAATCTGATGAGGTTCAACAAGGACAAGTGCAGAGTCCTGCACTTAGGACGGAAGAATCCCATGCACTGCTACAGACTAGGGACCGAGTGGCAAGGCAGCAGTTCTGCAGAAAAGGATCTAGGGGTTATGGTGGATGAGAAGCTGGCTATGAGTCAAGTGTGCCCTTGTTGCCAAGAAGGCTAACAGCATTTTGGGCTGTATAAGTAAGAGCATTACCAGCAGATCGAGGGACGTGATCATTCCCCTCTATTCGACATTGGTGAGGACTCATCTGGAGTACTGTGTCCAGTTTTGGGCCCCACACTACAAGAAGGATGTGGAAAAATTGGAAAGAGTCCAGCGGGGGGCTGGAGCACATGACTTATGAGGAGAGGCTGAGGGAACTGGTCTTGTTTAGTCTGCAGAAGAGAAGAATGAGGGGGGATTTGATAGCTGCTTTCAACTACCTGAAAGGGGGTTCCAAAGGAGATGGATCTAGACTGTTCTCAGTGGTAGCAGATGACAGAACAAGGAGTAATGGTCTCAAGTTGCAGTGGGGGAGGTTTAGATTGGATATTAGGAAACACTATTTCACTACGAGGGTGGTGAAGCACTGGAATGGGTTACCTAGGGAGGTGGTGGAATCTCCTTCCTTATTGGTTTTTAAGGTCAGGCTTGACAAAGCCCTGGCTGGGATGATTTAGTTGGGGATTAGGTCCTGCTTTGAGCAGGGGGTTGGACTAGATACCTCCTGAGGTCCCTTCCAACCCTGATAGTCTATGATCTATGATTCTATACCAGGCAGAAGAGCACGTTCCTCAGCCGCTAGCTGCCTGGGGGTATGTGGAAGGATCCCATCAGGCCTGACCTAGGCCCCATATACTGAGGATGGTTTAGAGAGAGTGAAATAAACCCTGCTCCAATGCAGGGGAACAGACTGGAGACCTACTGCCTTGCCCATCCAGGCATCCACCCTCACTATATGGCATTCATGCAGAGGGGCTTCCAGAGCCTTGGAGAACGGGAAATGTCACTGCCTTGGTCCCACCCTTCTGAAAGACTGCTTTGGAGCCACTGCTCCTTTCCCCTCTACGGCATGGCCCCAATGGGGTGGTCGGTCATAGACTGTAAGACCACACCAGATCTAGCTGACCTCTGTACGTCACAGGCCAGCAGCACCACCCAGCACCTGTACGCTAAACCCAACAACTGGAACTAGACCAAAATATCACAGAAGACTTAACTATTGTATGCCACAGGCAGAGACCCCCTTAGCATTTCTAGTACACCCAACACGAGGGTGTCTAGGCACTGTAATGTGGGCTATAATGGTGCCATGGAACTGTGTGCAAAACTCCCATGGACTCTGCCTGCAGAACAGGTACTTGGGGGCCAGATCCTAAAATGGTGCAAGTCAGCATCGCTCCATTGAAGTCATTGGGGTGAGGCCAGTTTACATCAACTTAAGGGCTGGCCCTCAGCATGAAGAGCATGAAACAGAGATTATATTATTTTCACTCTGGCAAAACTGAAAATCAGTGTGGCCACCAAACATCCAGCCAAGCAGGGGACGCAAATCAATACTAATTGTGATAGCGGCGGTTGTGATGGGCTCCTTGTCTCCTGAGAACTGTGCTCGGACCCAAAAGCGATGTCGCCTGTTGGCCACCCGACAGCCCTCAGATGGATCATCAGTGCTTTGACCTAGTGCCTATTTTCATTAGTCTCTCTCCCCCCAATTTCAATAGCATCCATGTCTGAACAACACACGGAATAGCATTAGGTAAACACCAGACACATAATGAGGGCACTCGAATTAGAAATAAATCTGCAAAACATTCATTAAAGCAAATATTCCATGAAGGTCATTCCCCCAATGCTTGCCATAAAGGCCATACCTAAACCAGGCTGAATTAGAGCTTTCTCCTAAATCTGCTTAGTGGAATCTAGTTTACGTGTCTGATGAGGGTCTTAGGAAAAAACTAAGCTTCTGCTGCACTGGTTTTTTTCTTTTCTATTGACTTTCTTAGCAGTTTAGCTCCCTGGCTTGGTGGAGAAAGCGTGATGTCTTTCCAATGGGTGCCTTCTGCTAGCCAACTCATTCAACATTAGAGTCAGCTGAGGAGACCACCATCTATCTATCCCAGTGTAGGATGAAAGATAGAGGCAAGGATCTTCAGGCCATTTAAAAAACAAAGGGCGGAGAAGAATTGATCCCAGAACAACAGTGCAGCGGGGGGGGGGGGGCACACTGACAAGCATTTGGCAGGCTCCATCAGCGAGATGGTAGATTTTAGCAGCAGTCGGATCAGCCCCACAGCTGGTGCTCAGAGAAACATTCTGCAAATGCCTTTGTGGACTTGCCTCATTGCCTTTCCCCAGTGTAAATGCATGTCCCCTCAGGAAGAGCAACAAGGCAAAATATAAACGGGGCATTTGGAGAATGTTTCTCTGGGGTTTTATTTAGCAGCTCGTAAGAGGGGACGCCACCGATTTAAAAGCGGTCCACATTAAGAATACGACAGGACAGTACCTTCTCCATCCACCACAGGGGTAGGATTCCTTCCCTTCCTCCCCGCACTAAGAGACAATGGACTCAGCGGCTGTAAATCGGCGCAGCTCCATCGAGGTCAGTGGAGCGGTGCCAATGATCTGTCCAGACATCTAGAGTCAAGTTTAAAAGAGCCACCAGGGATGCAACAACAACAACAGCCTGAAATGTCTGTAAACGAAGAGCCTAATCCCACGATGGGCTGAGCACCTGCAACTTGAGTGCTGAATGCCGTTCTGGATTTGGCCCTAAGAAAAGGCTGTGTCCATACGGGTGGGTGGGGCTGAGAATTTAGCCTGGCACGAACTACAAGCAAATGTTCCCAAGAGTAAAGTGCCAAGGAGACGCTTCCTCTTCAAACTGGGCCTGATCCAAAGCTGGCTGAAGCCAGCAGCCCGGCTCCTCTTGACTTCAATGGACCTGGGATCAAGCCCCGCTCTTCAGAGAGGAGAGGAATTAAAAACACCCCGCAGAGATGAAGGGGCTTGGCTGCCGTACCAGACGGGGACATTGCCCGGAAGCTCAGCATGGTTCTATCGGACGATTGTTTGTCCAAGGCCCTTTTCCTGACTGGCCCTTTGAATAGCGATGTAATCAGCAGCCATGGTTAGTGGCACAAGTCACATACACAGTGCGTCAAGGGAGCGGGGTTTCTAAAGTGCAGAAAAACCTTCTTTCGTTTCGCCGTCAAGAACAAGATCAGCTCAGCACACGCCGGCAGCTCCGCTGGGGGAGCTGCTGAAAGGGATTTGCTAACCCGGGTTGTTTTGTTCTCTGCTTTGGGGGTTCTCCTTCCATTTGCACTCTCATTAATCATGGAGCAGAGACATCTCGGGCTACTGCCTCACACAGCAAACCTTCTCTTAGTCCAGACGGGGAATTCCAGCAATCGTCAGTCTGTGCCTTGGGAGGGCATCACCCCAGCCCTCTATTCTCACCTGATACCCCACAAAGGTGCCCTGCAAGCTACAACTGGGGTTAGCTGGATTGGACAGCACCAAGTAGGAATGGGGATGGGTTGCCCAGGGCTGTGTGATTATGTTCTGTTCAGTTGCACTCTGCTGGTTGAGGTTGGTTTGGGTGGCACTGGGGTGTCTGAGGTCACGTTGGCTGCCCAGCAATCTGGGTGAGGTTACATTGGGTTGGATTCCAGCGTGTCACATATGCTTGTGATGGGTAGGAGAATGTCCATTTGGGTTGGGGTTGGGACTGGAAGGCAGCAGATTAGGGGTCATTGGTTCACACTGGGTTGAATTTGGCTAGGTTCAAGTGCACTGTCGTGGGAAGGTATGTATCGAGCTGAGTCAGAATACACTGGTTGGGACTGGGTTGAATGGGGCTGGGTCGGTTCTAGCTAGGATGGAGAGGAATGAGCAGCGAATTGGGTTACATAACCAGTACCAGTCCTGTGTAGGGTAGGCCAGTTTTTTGCCCTCCTATGCCCTTCCTCCACGCCCGCCCAAATAATTCTGACACCATAACTTGGGATTTCTCCAAGGGACGATCTGTTTCCAATATCAGGCATGCGTCATTGTTTGGCTTTGGAGTTTGCTGTCTAATAGGGATGCTTTCCCTGGTGTGCCCTTGTGCATTTCCCCTGGTTCCCCTCATGGGAGACAGGAGATTTTTCTCTCCAAACATAGAGAGGCTGTGGCTCCCAAGCGCAAAGGACATTCAGAGGGGTTAATCCTCCCATCCCGTGTGGACCAGTAGAATCCAGGCTCCCTTGGGGCACCAGGAATTCTGTTAATAATAATAATAATAAATAATAATAATACCTGGCACTTATATCATGCTTTTCATCTTCCCGGGGCATTGCAAACATTAAAGAATCCTCCGAACAGCCCATGCAGGGAGATAAGAGCTGGATTCTGCAGTTCTTCCTGGTTCAAGGATTTCAGGACTGAGCCTGCAAGATTATCCCCATTTTACAGCTAGGAAACTGAGACAGAGAGATTAAATGACTTGCCCCTGGCTACAGAGCAAGTCACTGTCAGAGATGGCATTAAAATGGAGGAACTCCTGGCTAGTTCACCACTCAGAGAATTGGTCCCATCTCTATGCAATAGTCCAAGTGGCCTGGCCCTAGTAGATACAACATGAGATTGGGAACCAGGAGACCTAGGTTCTAAGCCTAGCTCTGCCAGTAGCCTGCTGGGTGACCTCAGGTAAGTCACTTTGCTGCTCTGTGCCTCAGTTTCCCCATCTGTAAAATGGGAATAGTGAACATTCTCTCTTTGCACAGCACTTTGAGATCAACTGATGAGAATGTCTACATAACAGCTGAGTGTTATTACCTCAATATCTAGCGTTCCGTTCAATGAAATAGCTCTTTTACAGTCTAGGTGTTGGATGCACAATACTCATTACATCATGAATGGCTTAATAGGATAGATTCACTGCAATGCACATGGGGAGGGGGCAGAGGAGAGGTGGTGGCAGTATTCAGAACACCGCTGGCACAACATAATTAAAGGCAGGCCACTGCCACTAATTAACCATCTTTGACCTTTCAAGATAGTGAGGCACAAGGAATTAAAAAAAAAAAAAAAGTGATTTTTAAAATCCAGGCTAAGCTTCACTAATCGGATGGTGTCCTTCATTAAGAACAGGGCTTTGGAAAGTGGGAAATAATACCAGATTTTTAAAATGAACAAGTAATCTGTTGTAGAAAAATCCTACAGGAGCTCTGGGAAGGTGGATCAAAAAGTCCTATGTAAGAGAGAGAAAGTTCCCTAGATATTCAGATCGGTATTTGATAAACAGGACAGACAGGCACTAAATTTAGTGAACCAAATCCTCAACTGCTGCTGTACGTTGACTTCCGCAGAGCTACATCCATTTATAAGAGTTGAGGATCTAGCCTTAAAAATATGTAACGTAATATTATAGAGAATCTTATTAAGTTTCTATAGCACCCAATTAGTGTAATCCCTATGAAGTTCTAGAGGACTTTAGTAGGATGTGTTACCACTTATGGTAACTTCTATAAATGGAATCTGGTATAATGCACAGATTCAAAACAGTTTCCCTTAAGTGAAGGAGCTCTGACACTTCCATAAGGGGTGATACCTTCTGTATTATTTCCACCGACATCTTGATTCAAGGGTAGGGGACATACCTTATGTTCCTCTGTTTCATGCTACAGAATTTCCCTCCCTATGTTCTATTCCACATAGGTCCCACTGACTCATTCCATCTGTGTGATGCTTGGCAAGTCACTGTGTTATTATTGCTTCTTATGTGTTAGGGGCTGACAGCGTGCTTGGAGCTGCACCCAACACAAAATGCAGACCTGACCGCCTCCAATCCAGAAGGTGAAATGGAGAAGGCGGGAAGCCCAGTGAAGGATGGATCTTGAGTTGCTAGATTTGTTGGTGGCATCAGTTACTCCTCGCGGACATTGCAGAAGATACAAGTCTATAGAACATGGTGGGGGTGGCTGCAAGGAAGAACATTCCAAGCCTAGTGGGATGGCATAGAATAGACATAGAGAGAAGAGACAGATGGTACAGCCAGGCTGACTCAGCAGGTTAAAAATTAATTGATCCTTCAAAACCTCGAGTTCTGCACAACTCACCTCAGCCTATTTCTGATTTAAACACACACACACACACACACACACACGCCCCTTCTCTGCTTCCTGTCTATGAAGTGGAGATAACCATGACCTTCCTCTCTGGGGAAGCTGCAAAGCTTGATTTATTAACATTTGTATCTGCAAACATAAGTCACTATAGAAAAGCAAAGTCCTGCCTCGAGGGAAACGTAGGGGAATCACTGGCTCCACAACGGAAGCGGAAGAACTGCTGAGAATTTAAATTAGCCATTGGTCAGAGGACTGTGGCGATGCCAAGAATAGCAAGCCAAGGGGTGGGTGGGGCCATAATATTTTACAGCCAAGTTATAAACTGCTGCAAATGTGCTTTCCAGAGGAGATGTTGACACCACATTAACTACAGCCGCATGGGCTGGAACTGCTGTGCCACCACCAACTTTGAGATACCAGGATGTTTTTATCTGCCACTTAAATCGAGTCATTTTAAGCCAGTTGGCACTTGGCTCCAGAGCAGAGGTATGGCTGGTATATCCCTGACTGTGGAGTCTAACTAGGTGGTAAGGGGACAAGGTGCAGCTGGGAGAGAGAGATTGGTGGGAGAATCTATCCGAAAGAGCCTTTTGTCTGGAACCACCATGGAGAGATGGGGAGAGGGGGGATTCCAGAATATTTAATAAGTCTGTGGCTCATGCAGGGTCTGCTCTGGGGCCACTATCCCTCCATTCAAATGAGGGGGGGGGGGAAAAACCCACCACACCATCACAATCCCTCCTTCCTCCCAATTCCATTAGAGATGTGACATGCCAGCACATCTGGCCTCGCAACCCTCGCCATCCACACCTGTATCCTGAGCGGAACGTTGTAACTGGCTCCTGTATCTATAATGGGCTGAAGCCAACCCCCAGGATTCCAAACACACCCAAACTTGGGGTTGACATTCAAAATCCAGATGTGAATTCTACAGCACAGGCCCATCTGTCACTTCCATGCGCCGTTCGTGGGCGGTGAGTTACAGCAACACACTCGCCGCCAACAAGTCTCACCCAGGACAGACTGAAAGGTCCAACAGCTTTCCCCTGCTATTGTCTTCTCTGCAGGATCACCCTGGGATACTGCCAGAGCAAAGCTGGCATGCAACTGGGTTATGCATAGTGAAGTTCACAGTCTGTCGTGTGGTAGGCGTACCTCTGCACTGATGTCAGTCACTCAGAACAGCAGCTGCCAGATATCGGATATGCCCCCAAAGACACAGTGAAGTCCTTGCAACTCTGAGCTTCCCGGAATCAGTTCCTGCTGCTTTTTTACATAAGTAGAATCCATGTGAGGGTTGTTTTTTTTTTAAATCCAGACTAGAGACACTTTTGTTAGACACCACAGATAATCAGTCCGGGTTGTTCTCTGTGAAGTGCTCCAGCCCTATAATAGAAATGTGACAATTAACAGCACTTGGCTTTCATCAGATGGATGATTTCACTCATGGATCTGAAAGCACTTTAGAGAGAGAAGCCAGTATCCTCACTGTCTCCATTTTACAGATGGAGAAAGTGAGGCACACATCGGAGAAGTGACTTGCCCAAGGCCACACGACAGAACGGAGGACAGAACCCAGCTCTACTGACTCCCAGTCCACGGCGCTATCCCCCGGCCACATATCCGCTCCAACGAATGCCTTTCATATTGAGCGTGCTCCTCAGGGTGCTCCACAAACCCAGGCGTCAGAACATCAGCACCCCTGACTTTCAGAGATGCTGACTGTGCTCAGTTCCCACTGATGTCAACGGGGGCCCAAGGGTGCTCAGCGCTCTGCAGGATCAAACACAAGGCGCACCCATCACGATAGCAGGCATTGCTGCAAACCCTGGTGCTACAGCATCCAACCGAGATGCTGAAAAAGACAGAGCTCAGTTGTAGCTGGCTTTAAAAGCATCCTTATTTGCTCTGAGCTCCAGAAGCCTTCAGTATAAGGGGGTTTTGCTCGTTAGCGTTAATTTGTTATTAGTGTCTCAGCTTCAGCGTTTAGAAGAGAAACGCACTTTCTATTAAGCCGCCCGCGTGGGGGAGGAAAGAGGTTATTGGGGACTGTGTAACAGCCGCACCAGCTGTACAGACAAAGAGCTGAATTATATGGTACATTACATACCGTACAGTAAGGGTACATACACTTGATACATGGCTCATAACTTGGCTTTCTACATAATAACCCCCTTTGGCTTTGTGTTGTGAGAACATTTGCTGAATTGCTCCCAATGTTAAACAGGTTTTTCATTCGCTAGGCTTTGCGAATTGTCTGATCTGCAATATAAAGTCTGCACGGGAGACCTGTTGTGATCACTGGGCCGACTGATTTACCCCACGGGCGAGCTCAACTATGGGAAAGTGGATAAAAGTTTATAAAGTGTCACAATAAGAAGAAATGTGGCTGGGAAAAAGGGAGACAGACAGACTGAATTAGTCCAAACAAAAAGGCCTCCGGATAGAAGTCAAGGACTGTGTTAAGATCATGCCTGGAGAACACACTCAGTGAACCAAAATGGTGTGTCGGGAATTAGACCTAACTGGTGGACAAAATAACGAGAGGATGGCCTATTCTGCCCACCGCTCCCTTTCCGAGTTCTTAAAGAAAAGAGCTGGTGGGGTGGAACCCCACCACCTCCGGCGCCCAGGATCCATTGTGACATCGTTGGGCCATCTTCCTCCTGAGCCTGAGATGTGTCCTGACCAGGCCAGGCCAGAGAGACGCAGCTTCCATCACCACCTCCAGTTAAATCCCAAATACCATCTGGGATGTGAGACTGTTGTCCATCCGTGTGTCCCGCCCCCCCCCCCCCCCATGTGTCCTTTTTCTTCCCTACCACAAGCGCCAACTTTCTAATGTGCGGGGGGGGGTACTTGACCCCCAGCTCTGCCCAAGGCCCCACCCCCCAGCACACCTCGCCCTCGCTCCTCCCCCTCCCTCCCAAAGCCTCCTGCACACCATGAAACAGCTGATCCCAGCGGGCTGGAGGCGCGGGGAGGGAGGGGGAGGCGCTGATCAGCTGGGCCTGCCAGCGGGCGGCAAACACTGGGGGCTGGAGGGAGGAGCTGATGGGGGGCTGCTGGTCGGTGCCCAGCACCCACCATTTTTTCCCCTGTGGGTGCTCCAGCCCCAGAGCACCCACAGAGTCAGCACCTATGTTCCCTACTTTATTTCTTCATTCCTTTCCCCTTCCTTTTTCCTTCTCTCTAATCAGAGTCTGGCTTAGCCAGCCCAGGCTGTATATTTTCCAACACTGCTGTAAGCCTGTGACCAGGGAAGCCGCTAAAAGCAGTGCCCTAAAAAGAACAGCTCGATGCTGGGTCTCAGAGGGGCTATTCAGCCCCCGTGCTGGGCCTGTGATGTGCCAGCAATGAGGCCACACGTAAAAGTCAGAACCAGAAGCTGCATATTCTCTCTTTGCTGTTAAAGTCCGATCCATTTCCTAGAAGACCCCACAACAGAAACGCACACCAAAGGAGCGAGAAACAAACAGCAATGACCACAGCTCCAGCCTGTCTCAAGTAACGTCTTCTCTCTTCCCCCAAAAGGACAGTTCACGACCATCTTTAATGCACCGAGGAGACTGTCAGATTGGAGGGGGCGGGAGTTTCCTTCTAAAAAGTCTCTTCAGCGAAGGGGAAACGGGATGTTAAAATGAAAGCCTTATTCACCCCTTGTTTGCAGTGTGATTATAGCAGTGTTGGTGCCAGGCTATGAGACACAAAAGCTGGGTGAGGAAATATCTTTTATTGGACCAACTTCTGCTGGTGAAAAAGCTATTTCCTCCCCCACCTTGTCTCTTTACTCAATACCTGACATTTAAAAGGCTTTAACGGTTTTGCCTTCGTTTCTGTATCTTTAATAAAAGGTGAAAGGGAGGTTTAAGGGTGTTTTTGCCATGGTGCTAAGCAGGTTGATGTCTTTATGCCAAACCCCAAACCTCGTTTAATACTGTTTAATGTTGGACAGGTTTCACAGTCATGTTAACACCTTTGACTCTTTGGGCCCGTAGAGCCCATCTAAATTAATACAACAGACCATATGTTCAGAACTGATCTTGAATCCCAAATCCAAATCCTTCCCAGATTTGCCCAGATCTAATTTTTTCCTTCCCTTTTTAATGGGGTCGCAATGCAGATGGAGCCAGTTAAAGAGATGTTAACTCTCAAACACGAGCTACTTGAGGGCAGGTTTGACACTCATTCAGGGCATGATCCAAAGAGGCACTGAGCACCCACAGCTCTCATCTTCTGTGGGAGCTGCACCAATCTAGATCAACCCGTTAATATAAATCAATGGGACCTGTGCTCCTAAACCACTTGGGTGCGCTTTAAAAATCCAGCTTTAGAGGTTGATCTCCTATAGCAGTGTTCCTCAACCTTTTTGACACCAAGGACCAGCTTGCTGCCTTCCGAAACTGTGTCAAGGAGGTCTCAGGGACCAGCGCCAGTCCAGGGACCGGCTGTTGAGAAACACTGTCCTATAGGATGGATCCTCAGCTGCTGTAAATCAGCATAGATCCATCAGTGAAGTCATGCCAGTTTACACCCACCAAAGATCTGGCCCTGTATTCTCGACACTTAACCAGCCTGTTGCTTAGACACGGACACAAAGATTAAATAATGGCTGGGTTACCTAATTAATACCGTATGGCGATGACTTGGTCCTTTGTACACCAGGTAAAACTACCCCTTCAGGGAAGAGATTTGCACCGGGAGGATTTCATTAGGCGCCTGGCGTACTGGGGATGTGAATTTATAAAGCCAAGAGAGTGGTTTCGGGATGTTAAGCTTCTTAATGGGCCGGTGGTTTCATTACCCAACAAATGGCAGAAGGAAGAAAAGCGCTTAAATGGCAGGAAACGTCGCTGCGCTAGCAGGGGCAGCGATGCTGGACTGAGCTGGGAACGGGGGAGCCACACTGAAAAGTCCCATCGGAACGGGGACAAAGCAGTTTCAGGTTACTGATCCCTGCGCAGAATGGACCAAGCCAAGCTCCGTGCTCTTAGGAGGCACAAACAGATCCCTGGCCACACTGGAATCAGGACTGTACTAGCAATGGACTAAGAGTCCTATTCTGAAAGGAGCCTCTGCATCCTAAATACAGGTATAGATTGCAAGGTTCAAGCAAGACTAGTGGGCACAGGGATTTTTCCTTCCCCCTTGAGGGTCACAGCAGCTAGGATGTTTTTCCACAGAGACTTTCAGCCTCAAATGACTTATTTTAGATTAAAAAAAGAAACCACAAGAAGGAACCACAGTTAAGTCTCTATGAGAGAGAGAGCACAGCGTGTGCATCTCCTCGGTGGCAGGCTCCGACAACCCCAGGAACAACATGGCTGCTGGACTCTGCACACAGGCTGAGCTCTTGGAAATTTAAAGATACAGTACAGAAAAAAAGGCTTAACAGTTTCACCTACGCCACAGTAGCCAGATTACAGCACAGGCTAACCCACCTACAGCAGCTGTGGACAGGAGCAGCGCCAGGGTTTTTGGCACCCTAGGCGGGGGTCCTTCCGCGCTCCCGGTCGTCGGCAGTAATTCTGCAGCGGGGGGGTCCTTCCGCGCGCCCGGTCTTCGGGGCACTTCGGCGGCAGGTCCAGGAGCGAGTGAAGGACCCGCCGCAGAATTGCTGCCGAAGACCCGGAGCGCGGAAGGAGCCCCCGCCTCAGAATTGCCGCCAAGGGTGGCAAAATGCCGTCCCCCCAAATCCTGGCGCCCTAGGCGACCGCCCTGGCTGTGGAGTCAGTCACCATTTTCCACACACAAAAAGGTTCAAGACCCTTCTCAAAGACTAAAACCAGAACATCGTCCATATTCTCAGTTTTCCATTTTCAAAAAAAAATGAAACATGACATTTTTAATCTAGAGCATTTTCAAAAATTACCCAGTCTTTTTGTTTACCCTCTTCCCCCCACCCCTGCCAGAAAAAAAAAATCTGGTTTTCAGTAAGAAAATGCTTTTTAGAAACTGCCATCATGGACTTTTCCCCCCAAAGACTGCAATTGGGGCCAGTTGGAACCCTGCAAAATTGCAACAGCTTTGACGTTTCAAATGGTTTTGTGAAAGAGTTTTGCTGCTTTGCAGCCAGCTCTGCACACAGTTCATGCAAACCAAAAATCCCTGTCCCCACGGGTCCGGCAACTCACCTTAGAATCACAAGCAACAGGTCTAAGTAGGCCTGTGCCTAGCACAGTTCTATTCTCAACCGCCTTGTCTCCACCGCCAGAGCCTGTACTTAGCCCTGTCTACGCTCACATTCAAGCCATTGTCAACCACCGCACCGGTTACCAACAGAATCTGCTAGTGGAGACACGTCTAATGTGGCCCGGAGCTAAAACGTTGCCACCTTATGCCCTGTTCTCACCCCAGGAGTAGGAAGGAATGTTTAAACATGGATGGGGTCCAACTCTGTTGCAAGATGGATTTGTGTTTCCCCCGAGCTCTGCCTACAGTAGAGAATTGCTCTGTTGGAGCTGTACACCAGTATGGTTCAACTAGCTGCCACAGTGCAGCGATCACACTAGCCGTCCTCTTATGGACGTATACAGTGCACCACATCCACGCGCAGCATGGAGGGTACCTACCCCATAGCTGCCGGCACAGCTTGCCAGCCACTGCCCTGTCTGTCTCCAGGGGAAAATGGGACAAGCACTTCTATGTAAAACGTTTGAAGAATCAAACCTCTCCTCTGCCCTAGAGTGCAGCGAGCAGAGAGGTCACCGACAGCATGGCACAGGCACAGTGGGAGGACCAAAGCAGCTGAAATGCCGGTGCTTTCTGTCCACACTGGCACTGCCCAATGGCACAGTGACCCAGAGCAGGCAGTCTCACTGGGGAGTCTCAGTCACAGCAAATGTCATTGCAATGGTGCTAAACACTCGTGCACAGCTGGGAGCACTTGTGGGCACGAGGTGTGTTACAAGATGCTGGCTACATGAGAAGATGATGTTTTAGTCTGGTTATCTCCCTGGATTCATCCATGGTTACTATATAGTTTTTTCTATTCACAGAGGGAATAGGAAGCTCATCACAACCCTGGGCCACAGCCATGTTCCACACTGGGGGGCTCTGCCTACACGACAGAAAACCACCAAAGGCTCGGCGTGGTTCCTCAGAAAATTGCTACGGTAGATCCCATGCAAGACACCGGCTCAGATCAATGACGTCCACTTCGCAGGTTTTCAGGCCAATTGTGATACACCAGCCAGAACAAAAGTAAACACCAATGTGTCCTTCCCAATAGCTCTCTGGTAGCTGCATGCTCCAGGCATCACCAACGAGCTTGTTTGCTCTTTGGAAAGTGCACTATGCATTCAGATTTAGAGAAACTGATGCATCAGCACATCCTCCAACCAGTGGAGAAGATCCTCTAATTGTACGTCCTAACTAGATTGTCTGGGTTTATAAAAGGAGCAGGCCTCTTCCTAGAAATATGCTGCTTCTTTGATATGCACAAAGTGTTCTCCGAGCCCAAACCACAGCCCTGATTATGGACCGTTTGATGCTATTGGATGCCTGCACAAAGACACCTGAATGAGAACGCAACTGTTCAGACATGAGCCCTCTGAACAGGAATACAAGCCTGAACTTGCTCCTGGAGGAGAGGTTAACGTCCAGACCAGGGTCGCAGGACATCTTGGGTCTAAGAATCAGAGGGGTAGCCATGTTAGTCTGTATCCACAAAAACTACGAGGAGTCCGGTGGCACCTTAAAGACTAACAGATTTATTTGGGCCTAAGCTTTCGTGGGTAAAAACCCCACTTCTTCAGATGCATGGAGTGAAAATTGCAGATACAGGCATAGATATATATTGGCACCTGAAGAGAAGGGAGTTACCTTACAAGTGGAGAACCAGTGTTGACAAGGCCAATTCAGTCAGGGTGGATGTGGTCCACTCCCAATAACTGATGAGGCGGTGTCAATACCAAGTTCTGCCTCAGCACAGCCTTCCTGCTCATTGCTGGGCAAATTACCTAAACTCTGTGCCTCCATTTCCCTGTTTGTAAAAAGAGGATGTGAAATCTCTTTCGCACACCCGGAGTTGTGAGCACTGAGCTACAATGTTCTTAACGTGCTGAGAGATTCTCAGACAGGTGGTGCCAGAGACAGGCCAAAGACTGGAGAATACTGCAAAATCAGACCCTAGGCACCCAGCCTAATAAACCAGTGTTAATCACATGGGGAACAATCCGTAAACGTAAATACCGATGGGGAACAGGTGAAAGTCTGGTAGCCTCATAGGAGTCAACCAGCTTGGTTAGCAGAAGTTCATGTAAGTCACACAAAAATTAGTTTCCATTCCCCCCCTCCACCGTCTACTCCACATGGCAGAAAATAGACTTCTACTGCTGCCCTCTAAGGGAATTATTCCTTTAGCTCAAGTGAGAGTGTGTGCTTCACTGTGATGAAAGTCCAGGGTTCAAATCCTGTTGATGACAACCATGATTGGAGTTATTCTATTCACATTCAGGTGCTCAAATCCCTTGAGTTTCTCATTCAAAACTTGCCCAGGACTCAGCCGCAACCCCCAAGTTTCACACAGTCTCAATGCGAAACCATAAGTTGGCCCAGGCTTGCTCAAAACTTAAGTCTGGGCTCATTCCAAACATATTGATGAAACCATGATGTGTCAAGAGTTTGCAAGAGAGCTGAAACCCAGGGGAATTGTGTGTGGATTCAGGTATCATAACAAGTGTCTTGTATGGGCACAACTCAGCTGAGCAGCACAGGCCTCCGCTCTAGAGAAGGCATAAGACGGGAATAGCAGGTGTGTGAATTACCTCGTGTGAGCGAGATGCTACGGAGGGCTCTATAAGGGAGCCAGCCCAGCTGCTGCCCGCACCATGCCTGAATCGAAGACAGTGCCATCAGCTCCTCACTTTCAAGAGCACTAAAGTAACTCATTAGGAAATCAAGTCAGACTTTGCATCCCCCTCTTCCCAACCCACTGACCCAACCAGTCCCACGCAGTGCTACTGAATCAATGCAAAACATGTTGTTAAATTCTTGCTGTCTATGACTCGATGACTCGCTCTCGGCTGGGGGTGGCATGAACGAATATTACAAAGCCGACGCACCATATGGCAGTCACTTGTTCCAGCGGTGGTCAAAGTGGCTGATTTTCCATCGTCGCTGTTGTGGTTCAGAGGAGATCTTCTCTATTTTCAGCTCTGCTAGCGTGACAGGCAGCAGTTTCTGCTGGTGATCAAAAACCATGGGGATGGGCACAGTAGAAAGACTGTAGCAATAGGGTAGATGGTACGACAAGATAGGTCCAACCCTGACAGCCTGTGACCATCTCCACTGCAGCCTTAATTGTCATTAATATTAACATATCAACTCCCACCTTGCCTGGGCTGTACAAGGCCCACAGGGATCACAGCATCCTAGAAGTGAGATACATGACCTTGGGAAAGTCACTTAGGACCATGTTTTCAAAAGTATGTACTCACTTTGGATGCTCGACTTAAGACATGAAACCACTGACTGCTGCTGGAACTGAGGGTGTGCAATCAGGTTGGACGCCCAAAATGAGTGGGCACTTGAAAAGGTGGCTTTAGCCTCCAGGCCTCAGTTTCCCCATTTACAAAATGGGAATAATGACCCTCCCAGACTTTTGGAGGGGAATGGATGAAAAACATTCTCTCACCCAAGCCAGCACCTCACACCAAATTGGGGGCCCCACAGGCCCAGTGTGGCACAGGGGATTACCAGGGGACCGGGAGCAACCCACTCCGATTCCCTTGCCCCAGCCCCAGCCGTGTCGCTCGGGGGAGGCGGCTTGGGGGGGAAGGGATCCTCCCCCCCCGCCGCCCCTCACCGGCAGCAGCGGGAAGTGGAGCAGCCCGGCCCCAGCCCGCTCCCCAAAACCCAGTCCCACCGCGGCACTGGCATCAACTTACGCCACACTGCAGGTTACCGCTCACACAGTGGGAGACGGTGCTGGTGCACCGAGGGCTGGCACCAGGATTCAAAGGAGAAAGAGCCTAGGGCAGAGAGCACCAGTAACACTGGGAACTGCTACCCTGAAAGAGTAAGTCCTGGCAGCCACTGCTGGGAGGAGAAAGCCCGTTGCGGGTGAAGTCTTGGGCTGCAGGCTGGTTTGCGTTCGACTGGCTTCCGGAATCTGTGCTGCTCGCTGGCCATGCGCAGCCAGGATCTACAGCCAGCTGTAAAAGGCCATAAGACCAGGCTGCTGAATATAGAGCAGCCAAACGTCCATGCCTACTGCCTCAAGCATTTGCAACCTGCATCCAGTCCCGCAGCGCGGAGGGGAAAGATGTGTGAGGAGCCACCGGGGAGGACAAAGTCTAACAGAAGAGGGTAAGCTCAGCATCTGGGTTATCAGAGCAGAAGGAAGAGAACTAGTGAACACTGCTAGGAGTGACTCAGCACTAGTCATGCCTGGTGTCTCAACACTTCAAGATCATCGGAGCCAGGACAGTCACTTCTGCCCTCACATCAGCAGGACGATAATGCCCACCTGATCCTTACTGACATCTCTGCTCAGCACCACAGAAAAGAGCGAGGGGAAACCACCAAGGTCACTGGGGGACAATGCCCTGCCAGCCCCTGTTGGGGTAAAAGCTTAGTCCTGTGCATGAACAAAGGGGAAAAAAAATCACCCGGAGTTAAATATCTAATCCTTGCTAGAGCCCAAGAGACAGTAAAAAGATTAAAAAGACATCAATAATCCCTTGCATTTCTAAGGCAACTTCCATCCAGAAGGATCCCACAGCACTTTACAGATTTACGGGCCTGGATCGCTTCCAGCCAACAGGGACATGCAACAGCTGGGAAATTGGTTTCCAGTGCTGTTCCAGGCTGGAGTTTAAGTGGTGACATCTGGGGAATTGTGCGGAAGAATTTCCTTGTGTGTCCTGCAGTGCTTTGCAATTTTCCCACCGGTCCTTGCTTGGGGGGTGGGGGAGGAAGAGCTTGCTGAGAATTCGGGAGCAGGTGCTTTGGGAGGGGCAGAATGCATTAGCCCAGCAGTAACCGTAAGGCATGCTGTGTCTGGTAAGAGCTAAATGCTTTCTCCAGAACTGAAGAGCGGAGATGGCAGGTGGCGCCACTGCCTTGGCTAATGGTGCCATCTCAGAGGGATGGGTCATAGGATGGGATAGGGAAGCTTGGCAAGCAAGCATGGAAGCCTGGGCCTTTAAGATCAGATAGATGAAATGGCACTGCCAACTGGGCGCTCCCCTGTCCCCAAGCTGTAGGGTGTAGGTCCCACGTGGTATTTTATACAGTGGAGTCAGCTGAGACTTTTTGGAGACCCTCAATCTCTGTGACCCCAGGGCTCCTGATACCTGTAATTAAAACGTTTGGTCTGGTTTTTCAGCAGTGCTGGGCACTTGCAACTCCCGGACTCCAGTGGGGTCATGGGCGCTCTGCTCCCGGTCATAGGGATGGCAGCTCTAGGTCTCCAGTCTAGAATTAAGTGCCCCCTTATACGTTCCTGGGGAAATAAGTTCACAGCTAAGCTGCAGAGTTCAGATCCCAAACTGGATCCAGTGCCCAGGCCCAGGGAGGAGGTGGGGAAGGGAATATCCCAACATCAAACAAGACCCCAGCCCCTCCAACAGCCACTCCTGGGGGTGGGAGACCTGCATGACCGGCTGATGCTCTTGGAGGACTCAGAGCTTTAGGGCATCCCGGGGCAGGTGCAGAGCTGAGGATTTAGAAACGCTGCGAGAGCTTCTGCAAATTAACAAGCAGCTTCAACCAGTCTGTTTCCACCCGCTGGTGCAGTTTCTCTGAGGAACCAAGCAGGCCCGTGGAGAGACGTCGCTGGAATCCTGCCCCAGTCGGGTTGGCACTGACGGCAGATCCCTTCCTGTCACTGCGCCATAACCAAGAAAGCAGGGGGAGAGGGTGCCTTGCCAAGCCAGGCACTTGCAGCCTGCATGAGCTCCTCCGTCCTCAGCAAACGGCCAGGGTCAGGGGCCAGAATCTAGGGTCACAAGGACGCCACCGGGCCCTTCTCAGCAGGTTTCATCCAAAGAGCTCAGACAAGGATTCTTTATGGGCAAAAACATTAAGCTCCAAACATCCCTGGGAGGTGGGGAAAAATCACCTCATACCACCTAGTGCCCATACAGACAAACACAGGCACAGAGAGGCAAAGCAACTGGCTCACGGCCACCAAACAGATCAGCCGCACACCCAGGACCAGAACCTGACTGCAGAAGTCCTTCCTCCGGCTCCCCTGGGCCAACCCCCTCCAATATTACCTCCCTCAGGAGATTATCCCTACGGGCTAACACGTCCCAGGGCATTTTCCCTGATAGCCCGTTCCAAGCCCGGCAGCCCCGCACGCTGCAGGGAACCCAGCCAGCCCGCGATCCCAGCCACCCCAGAAGCGTCTACACGAGCCAGAGCGGCCCCGCGATCTGCGCCGCGATTTCAGGTTCTCCCCCAGACGCCGGAGTTTTCCCCGTGAACTTCGCAACGCGCCGCCCAGCCGCGGCAGCCCCTGCAAGGAGAGCGCGGAGCGAAACCAGCAACGGGAAGGGGGGGGGGGGCTCCCGGAGGGTTCCCTCCCCCCTCAGCCGCGGCAGGGGGCAGGTGTGAGCCAGGGCTTGCGCCGGGCAGAGCCAGGCGCTGATGCCCAGCCAGCGCGGGGCTCCCACCGCACCTTTCCGCCCAGGCAGGCGGGGGACGGGGCTAGACCCACCAGCGCACGCAGCAGCTATGTGGCTGGGGACGGAGCCAGATGATCGGGGGCGGGGGGGGGAATCCCCCAGCCAAACCGAGCTGCCTTATCCCCTGCTGAGCCCCGCCCCCCAGGGACCCGATCCCCCCCTCCTCCAGCGCGCTCTCCCCAGCCCGGACCGGGCAGCCCGCGGGGCCGGAACGCGGCGCTTGGAGCGAGCCGGGGGCGCACGGGGCAGCTCTGCTCCCCGCTCCGGAGAGACCGGGCCCCTGGGCTGCAGCCTGGTGGGGGCACCGCTGCGCAAAGCCCGCCAGGGCTGGGGAGGGGGGACGCGCCCCGGATCAGGGCCAGCAGCCGCCCGGGTCTCTCACCGTACATGGCTCCGGCTCCTCTGGCCCCAGCCGCGGCCGCCGCCGGCTCTGCCTTTCATTCACGGGCGCGCCTGCGAGTGGGCAGGAGAGCGGCGGGGTGGGCGGAGGAAGCATGAATGGAGCGGCGTGAGGCTCATTCAGCGGCGGGGAGAGCAGCCCCCGCCCCCGGGAGGAGCTGTCACTCCGGATCCGCCCCGCCCGGGGCTGCTGGCGCACGGAGCATCCCACCCGCACACAAAGGGAGAGGGGCCCAGGCCAAACCCCTTCTGCCCTGCGGCTGGGCTCACCCCCCCCCCCCATCACACCGGAGCATCCGCCCCTCAGCACACAGCCCCCGGCTCTCCCAGCTTTGCCCAGGCCAGGGCTGCACCTGCCTGGGATCAAATGGAGCCCGTGTCCTGCACTACTTCCTAGGCGCGCACAGCCGGGAGGGAAGATCCCTTAAGGCACCAGGCGATCTGGGTTCAAATTCCAGCTGTGCCCCATGATCCCTGCATGACCTGGAGCAAGTCACTTACAGCTGCTGGTTTTTCACCTGCCCAGCGCTCCACCTGCTCGGCGCACAGCGGCTTTCACCGAGACACTCATTCTGGTGCCTGATGGGTTCTGTCTGACAATCCAGCCCTGCCCGGCGCTGGCCTGAGGTGTCTATGGGCCTCAGTTCCCTATCTCTGAAATAGGCACCATAATCCTTCCTACTCCGCCAATGCTGAGAGGATCAATTCAACTGATGTCTGTGAAGAGCTTTTCCATGGGGGTCGCTACAAGCAGAGGGATGGAGACTCTAGATCCCAGTAGGCAATGCACCCTCTTGGTCCAAGCACCCACTGGGACTGGAATCTGCACCCGCCCTGGCCCTGTATTTAAATGATGGCGCCCATGGGCCACATTGTAGAGCTCTGTGAAGTGGGCGGCCCTCAACCACTCCTCACTTCCTGATGTGTGTTTACTCTGCTACAAACAAGATACCGCTCCCGTCTCTCACATCCATGCCAGGCCATAAACCAGCGACCCCTAGAAGACACAAAGCCAGCCTTTTTCCAGGGGGCTTTAACAGGAGAAAGTGTTATTTGTCCAGCAGGCAGTGACAGCTTCTGAGTGTTTAGCAACTGATCCCCAGGTCTGCCAGACACACACCCCACGTTCTGTTCTGGAAAGCGACAGATAGACGGGATTCCCCTTTTCCATGCGAGACGGCTCCCTCCCATAATGTATGTGTAGCCTTTCCCCAAAACAGCTGAGCAGACCTTCACCTACTGAGGATCCCCTTCGCCTGGTCACTGCTATTCCCCACGTCCTGGGCACCATCTGCTACACAAGTGGTATGTGTTATCATAGAATCATAGAACAGGAAGGGACCTCGAGAGGTCATCTAGTCCAGTCCCCTGCACTCATGACAGGACTAAGTATTATCTAGACCATCCCTGACAGGTGTTTGTCCAACCTGCTCTTAAAAATCCCCAGTGATGGAGATTCCACAACCTCCCTAGGCAATTTATTCCAGTGCTTAACCACCCTGACAGTTAGGAAGTTTTTCCTAATGTCCAACCTAAACCGCCCTTGCTGCAATTTAAGCCCATTGCTTCTTGTCCTATCCTCAGAGGTTAAGAACAATTTTTCTCCCTCCTCCTTGTAACAACCTTTTATGTACTTGAAAACTGTTATCATGTCCTCTCTCAGTCTTCTCTTCTCCAGACTAAACAAACCCAATTTTTTCAATCTTCCCTCATAGATCATGTTTTCTAGACCTTTAATCCTTTTTGTTGCTCTTCTCTGGACTTTCTCCAATTTGTCCACATCTTTCCTGAAATGTGGCACCCAGAACTGGACACAAACTCCACTTGAGGCCTAATCAGTGTGGAGTAGAGCGGAAGAATTACTTCTTGTGTCTTGCTTACAATACTCCTGCCAATACATCCCAGAATGATGTTTGCTTTTTTTTGCAACAGCGTTACACTGTTGACTCACATTTAGCTTGTGATTCACTATGACCCCCAGATCCCTTTCCACAGTACTCCTTCCTAGGCAGTCATTTCCCATTTTGTATGTGTGCAACTGATTGTTCCTTCCTAAGCGGAGTACTTTGCATTTGTCCTTATTGAATTTCATCCTATTTACTTCAGACCATTTCTCCAGTTTGTCCAGATCATTTTGAATTTGAATCCTATCCTCCAAAGCACTTGCAACCCCTCCCAGCTTGGTATCGTCCGCAAACTTTATAAGTGTATTCTCTATGCCATTATCTAAATCATTGATGAAGATACTGAACAGAACCTGACTCAGAACCGATCCCTGTGGGACCCCACTCATTATGCCCTTCCAGCATGATAACTACTCTCTTGGAACGATTTTCCAACCAGTTATGCACCCACCTTATGCTCCATCTAGGTTGTATTTCCCTAGTTTGTTTATGAGAAGGTCATGCGAGACAGTATCAAAAGCCTTACTAAAGTTAAGATATACCACGTCTACTACTTCCCCCCCAGCCACAAGGCTTGTTACCCTATCAAAGAAAGCTATCAGGTTTTGTTCTTGACAAATCCATGCTGACTGTTACTGATCACCTCATTATCTTCTAGGTCTCTGCAAATTGATTTCTTAATTATTTGCTCCATTATCTTTCCGGGTACAGAAGTTAAGCTGACTGGTCTGTAATTCCCCGGGTTGTCCTTATTTCCTTTTTTATAGATGGGGGCACTATATTTGCTCTTTCCCAGTCTTCTGGAATGTCTCCCGTCTTCCATGACTTTTCAAAGATAATTGCTAATGGCTCAGCTATCTCCTCAGTCAGCTCCTTGAGTATTCTAGGATGTATTTCATCAGGCCCTGGTGATTTGAAGACATCTAACTTGTCTAAGTGATTTTTTACTTTTTCTTTCCCTATTTTAGACTCGGATCCTACCTCATTTTCACCGGCATTCACTCTGTTAGATGTCCAATCGCCAGTCAATACATTTAAGATCTCTCCTTACCACTCCGTGAAACTGGATCTCAGGGTGCTCCCGGTCAGCTGCCTGTAGCATGGAGCTGAGGTTGCTCCGAATTACAGCCCAGCAAGCACCAGCTTCCCATCCCAGGTTAGTGCACACACAGCGAGACAGGAGGTGGCAGACACTGGTTGGTACAGTCAAAACCGTAGCTGGCACATTTTCCCAGAAGGCTTGGGACTCCTGGCCTGGGATATCAAAGTCAAGGACATACTTAGCATTCATAGGAAGTGTGACCTAATGGACAGTCTAGGACGCAGGACACCTGGGTTCAGCTACTGGCTCAGATACAGACTTCCTGTGGGGCCTTAGGTAAGTCACTTAAGCTACCCTGTGCCTCAGTTTCCCCATATGGGGATGATGTTTCCCTATCTCCTCAAGGTGCTAAGGATAAAACCCATTAATGACAGTGAGGTGCTTAGATAGTAGGGGCCATATAAGAACCTAGGCAGATTGAAAATCAGGCCCTGTACACGTCTGAGTTACTGAGTTTCCCCAGCCCCAGGTGAAGGCTTCAAGGAGCTGTGGGTGCTCAGCACCTCTAAAAAAAATCAGGTTCATGGCACCGTACACCTATCAGCAATCATATCAGAGGCTTACTGA
The DNA here is from genome assembly GCF_002925995.2 of Terrapene triunguis. Lineage (NCBI taxonomy): Eukaryota > Metazoa > Chordata > Testudines > Emydidae > Terrapene > Terrapene triunguis. Next base: position 499,768 of record NW_020664579.1, read on the forward strand.
AAGGACAGCTAGTAAGAGAGATCTTTCCATCGCTGAAGGGAGCTCCCCCTGCTGGGAACTTCAGTATTACCTGACAAGATTGGACGAGATTGGGGGCGTTCGGTCTGGTATGGCCATTGAACTTCTGTATTACTGAGCAAGCAGCAGTCGGTAAGGCAGAATAATGCCTGGCACAGTGGTGTAAGCAACTGAGAAGAACTCTTTCCTCTTCATTCATGATATCGTCTCCCTCCCTCTCCATGCAGCCTAGGCCAGTAGTTCCCCAGTGATACAAGGCTTTGCACGGCCTGTGGCAAAGGGTGTCTTGGTGAGAAGAAGAGGCGCTTATGTCATGATGTATATGGGTCTTAGCCCAGGCCCACAATGTTTCCACCCTCCACCTACCTGGTGGCTGGCAGCAGCTTACCTGGGACCCTGCCCAGCCCTAATGCGAGGCTCCGCCCCTGAGGTCCGATTGGCAGAGTCCCAAAGCAGCTGATTGGCCCACTAGCCCTACTTAAGCCAGCAGCAGGAGCAGGAAGTTGTCTGAACAACTGGGCTCCACCCTGCTCTGGACAGTGTGCCTTGTGCTTCCTGCTCCCTGTTTCCCTGACTTGATTTCCTGGTGTCCCAACCTGGCTTGACTCCTGGCATCTGACTTGTGGTTCCCAACCTCCAGTTTGCCTCCTGCCTCTGACCCTGGTTCCTGACTCGTGGTTCTGATCTCCCCTTTGCCTCCTGCCTCTGACCTCCCAGTATCCTGACTCAGCCGACTCTTGACACCTCTCTTGCAAACTGCGGACTCTGGCTCCGACTATTAGGTCTGGCTACCCACGACCCGCCGTGGCAGCTTGGCTGAGAAGAGCTAGAAGTCCCCATCTTCCCATTTGCTCCCCTCAGCAACAGCAGGCTAAAAATCCAGAGAGGCAACTCTCTTCTAGAGGGGATTATCACCGAGGCTGTCTGAAAATCCTGCCATTTACTTAGGTATCTAAATGGGAGCCATGTCCTTTTCCAAATGCAGGCCTTGGTACTCAGTATTAGTCTCATTACTCTCCATTGCTGGCAATAACCCATGTGGACATTTGAAAAATCCTTTCTCCAATCTGGAAAACACTGATTATTACATCCCCACCTTCCCCTTTCCCCCCCCCCCCCAGTGTCCCTCGTGTTTTTGTCTAGAACTGAATTCCCCCCTCCGCCACCCAGCCCAAAAAACCCGCATCAACAAGAGCTCCAACTGCTTATCCTGCCAAAAGATCTTCGTGCCTTGTACAGCAGCATCACTGATGACGTCTGCAGCAGCCCAGCTCTGGGAACCAGGTTGGCTAGCGAGCTGCAGCAACTGCAGGGACAGCAGAAGATACCGTGCCCTTTTGTGCATCACCAGTGGCTATTTTTAAATGTTCTGCTGAGAGGGAGCAGCACAGGTTTCCAAAAAACACTGCTCAGGTGACAGGAGAGGCAGGAGCAAAAGGGGCGAGGAGGGGGAGTTAACAAATGAAGACAGATACAGGTTTGCTGTATTTCAAACCAACAAGCAGGGCTAGATTCTGGAAATGACTGAAATTCTCTAGCCATAGAAGAGGGACAGACACCAGAGACAAGGCAAGACCCACACACACCCCTCAATGTGCCGCCACCCTGCCTAGAAGAGAGCAGCCATAAGACAGTGAAGCTCTCCCTTGTGCGGAGAGCCAGCAGAAGACACTCAGCTTGCACATGGCAGGTCAGGAAGAAGCACAATGGCCCAGTGAAAATAAGGTCCCTAATGCGCATGCTTGAAGATGACTAGGCCGGGGAGGGGGAAGAGGATGGAGAGAGAGCTCAGTAGAGATGGACCCAAACGGTTATGCGAGAGGAATTGGGATCCAGATCGGCAAAGCTGGGAGGCATTTGGGTCTGGGGTTCCTGACTGGACCTCCCTCTGGTGCAGAAGAAATCCAATGAAGCCTCCACTCTGAGAGAAGCAAGATGGGGAAACCGAGGCAGAGAGAGGCCACATGACTTGCCCAGCAAGGTATTGGCAGATCCTGGCTCCCACATCCACTGCTCTCCCACTTAGGCCATGCTCACTTCCCGTGATGACTTGAGTTGGCCGTAGCTAACAAAGGCCTCACAGACGTACCATTGATAATAGTTCTCTGCACTGATTTACCCTCTGCCCTCAGGAGAAGTGAAACCCGAGCAGGCATTGGCAATCCTCATCAGGTAGGACGTGGAGCCAGCAAGCCAGAGTTCTCAGCAGCACCCCTACCAGAGAAGGGCCCAGGAGCTGCCAGTGGGACCCACACAGGGAAAGCGAATGAATCTTGGCTCTGGGCCACATGCTTCTCGCCCTGCTTCCCGTGCGGCTGAATGGCTGGTAACTAGTGGAGACACCAACACATTTCTCAGGGGCTAGTGGATTGCTCCCTGCTGGAGAGCGCAAGACAGGGTTTGGTCTCTGGGTCTCCCTATCCTCCATGAGCATCGCCAGCGCTACCCACGGAAAGACAGGACCACACTCCTCACGCAGCTGCCACAGAACCAGTCCCTGTAACCCACTGAGTGCAGGGGCATCGTTCACTGTTGGTGCAACAGGGGAGGGCTGATGATTTGGCAGCAAGCGCGATGGAGGTTCCAGGACAGACAAGGACGTATGTAATGTGTGCACAGGTGAGGGCTGGCTGCTGCTGCTCTGTCACCCAGTGCACCAAATGCTGGTTATCGTAAGGAGCAGATGGGGGCACTTGAAAAAAAATTTTATATAAAAGTTGTAGCAAATTATCTGGCTCCTTTCCCGCGCCCTTCATACCTCAATTGTCTTCTGAGATGGTAAGCTCTGTGGGGCAGGGGCCCTGTGTTCATATATGTTTGCACAGCCCCAGGCACAATTCCCGGTGATCCTGATTGAGACCTCTAGGGGATGCACTGTGGTAATGTAAATATTAAATAATCATTATGCAGCCACTGAGTTCACATTGTATTACGCCCGGGTATCAGCTTCATAGACCGAGAGGCAAATGCAAGCACCGCCCTTCAGGTGGCATTTCAGTCAGATCTAATCAGCTAAGTGGAGCCAGGCCAGGTCAGTAATAGGAGACCTAGACCTCTTGGGAGCTCTCCCACCATCCACATCTGGAAGGAGAGGCTGCGGGCTCCTGGCCCGAGATGAATGTCACTTCCACCTGAACACCGAGCAGCAACTGGGATCGAACCAGCCTCCCGCGCTGGGAAGTCGAGTGACAAACGGCAGACGAATACCTTCAGCCAGAGAGCACGGACCTAATCTTGCCACGTCCTCCGCCCTGCTGCCTGTTTTGAGAGGCGCCATATGGCGCTTTAATTCCCTTCTGGGCTGCAGCTACTGGGTGGGGAGAAAGGACTTCGGTCTAAAGTCTTGGCTGCACTTCTAGTGGCACAGCCCCCGCTGCACTCCACTGGGAACGGGCCCACGGACAGCTGGCTCTGGGGCAGATTCTGTAGCCACCACGAAAGCCCAAAGGTAGCACGGAAGCCACCTGCCTTTGGAAGCGCTCTGCAGCCAAAGCCTGCCCAGGGGAGGGAACTCTCGGCTTGTGCCCGCAGCAGCACTGAACGCAGACAGACCGCCCAATGCCCAACTCACCTCCCTCCCTCCCACGGACCGCTTGTTCCTCGCGCCTACGACACAGCGAGGGGGGAGGAGCTATCCCGAGGAAGCACCAGCAGGAACGTTCTGTGCTTTCAAACGTGAAGCTGAGGAACTGACACCCAGTAAATAGGAAGAGATGAACCACATCCTACCAGCCCTGCCACCCACAGGGAGCATGTCACCCCCCTGGGTCCTCGTTCATTTCAGGAGCCAGATCAAAGCCTTCTTTGGGCCTGCTTCATCCTTGCGCCACTGCAGGGCCAGAGCTCTGCATCGTGCTTATTCAGGAGCGTAGGGCTGACGTGGCCTCCGGCCTTAGGGCTGCCCTAAATTGTGCCCATGCTGCAATAACCCCACGAGGCTTTGCAGGGCTGCAGAATACCCCAGCCATGGCGCCTCACCCCCTATGATGCCCCCTGCTCATGGAGTCAGGGCAGGTTAGTGATATCGGGCCCTTCTCACGTGCTAATCACCAAGTGCCAAGGTGCAGCTGGTCAAAATCTGGGCATCCCGGCTGCCAGCAGACCACAGAAAACATAAGGGATAGCTCTGATTAGTCATGAGACGCCGTAGCTCTTCTAGCACACTTATCTGTAGATCTCATAGCACTTTACCAGGGAGGCATCAATATTCCACAGGGGGGGAATGCAGCACGGAGAGGGGATGTGACGTGCCCCAGGCAGCGGGTCTTTGGCAGAGCCAGGCTCCTCACTCCTACCTGTGGATGCTGGCTGGGGAGGGCACGCTCCCCGCTGGGGTTTGCAATGCTAACTTGCAGAGGGTGCTGGTTGGGAAGGGCAGGGAGGTGTCTCAGATGTCAACTTCTCCTTGCATCAGCGCACGGCTCATGAAACTGCTCGGGCCGAGGAGCAATCAGCCGTACAGAGCCACTAGATACAAACCCTTTGCAGTGGCAGAATTACTGATCATCAACAGACATGGCACGAAAAGTGCTGCGGGGAGGCTGTTTGCAAAGCAGCACCCACCGCCCACTGATTTACGGGCCTGCTCTTTCCTGATACTTCAGCACATCTTGCCCTTGGATATGTTCTGTCACCCAGCCAGGATTCGTAAAGAACTATTTCTTGAATTAAGAGAGGCCGGTTCCAGCAAATTAAGTGCTGGACAATCCCTTTCTAGATTGTTTAAGCAGCATTTTCTTTGATGAGCATACAGAGCCGCGTTCCATCACAGTTTTAACTCATCTTTAACCCTTTGGATGCTGCCAGTTACACAAGGACACATCTGGAAAGCAGCGCTGTGCGGCTTGAACGGTTGTCTCTCTCACCAACAGAAGATGGTCCAATAAAAGCTCCCTTACCTTGTCTCTCTACTATCCTGGGCCCGACACAGCGACAACAACACAGCATACGCTGTTCTCAGCAGTTAGTTTGTAAATTGGTCATCATCCTTCCTCCCTTCTCCCCCACTTGGCCATTACTTCTCCAGACTGTCCTGTTCTTTTCATCTTCCCCCAGCCGTCTGTCCCTCCAGCCCAGTGAGACTCAGACTCAGGCTCGGGAGTCACAAGTGGCTCTTGAACGCACCTCCTGCGGCTCTTTGCAGCACATGATAGTAAAACATTGGGTGATTTAATTATTAACCAGTCTAAGTTATTAGCCAGTGAGGAGGCTTTTACTATGTTATTAACCAATTGTAGTTGATAAAATAATAATGCTTGGTCAGTCATTTTGCTATGAGAATTATATATATACAGTAATTATATACCGGTATATGTGTGTGTGTGTGTGTGTGTGTGTGTATATATATATATATATATATATATAATTCTCACAGCAAAGTGACTGACCAAGTATTATTTTATATATATAAACTAAATATTTCCCCTACTATACTGTTTAAATATGAATATATAAGAACGGCCACACTGGGTCAGACCAAAGGTCCATCTAGCCCAGTGTCCTGTCTTCCGACAGTGGCCAGTGCCAGGTGCCCCAGAGGGAATGAACAGAGCAGGGAATCATCAAGTGATCCATCCCCTGTCGCCCATTCCCAGCCTCTGGCAAACAGAGGCTAGGGAATATAGTGCTCTAGTAAGTGAAACAATGAATTCACACTCCTTGGGCTCTTTTGGGTAGTGTTGATGGCTAATTTGACTCCTGATCCACTGAGGTCTGAGTAGCTCTCGTCTAGCCCTATGTTTCTCTTGTGTGAAATCGACAAAGCACCATCTGTCTTGTACTGAAATGCCCAGAACGGACTGCAATGATCCAGCTGCAATCCCACCAGGGCCACAATGGAAAGGATCATCATGTCCCTGCTCCACAACATCAGCCTCTATGGCCTGGTCTCCACTATAATTCCCCAACAGGTTCAGCTCCAACTATCGTAGCAATAGCAGACATTCTAGTGTAGTTAAGGCTCAGGTGTTTTTACCATGGTGAGCCTTACGCCCTAGCTACACTACAGGGTCTGCCACTGTAGGTGGAACTGCGCCCATTGAGAATTACAGGTCCATAAAACCCTAATATGGACCCAGCCATGTATGAAGCCCAAGGTCACATTAACTTTCTCAGCTGCCATATCAAATTGCAAGCCAATAGCCACTTTGTTTCGTGCCATCCCTCTAGGGCTCTCTTTGGCATCCCTGCACAGGCGCCGGAGAAGGGGGATGGCACCAAACAACCATCGCCCCTTTCACACACTTCTGAGGGGTCCTTGTCCCCTGACCAGAGCTGGGTAATATAATGGCAGACCCCCTTCCCTGCTGCGATGACAGACGGGTGGCTGGGAGTGTGTGGTGTTGTGACTTGGCGCGTGGGGTCTCAGCACCACCCACATTTGGCCCATTTTGGTGGCTCCCCTCCCACACACACACACTTTTGCAGTCCTCCCAGCACCCTCGCATCCCTGCCCTAAGTCTGCGGCTCCTTTGTATTGCGTATGCAGCTGCTGCACCCATGTATTCTAACACACCAGGCTGCACTATTACGCCCCTCCCTCTGTGCAGCTCTTCTCAATCAACTGATGCTTTTCTTGCCTGTCCCTCATCTCCTGTCACCACAGGACATTACATTTAAAGGAAGGCGGAGCTGGTCAGTTTCAGGCCTTCCCACCCACGTGCTTAATGTCCCTAACCAGCTCCCTTCCATTCTGTGGGCCCGATGCTGAAACCGCTGACACCCGCGTACATGCCGAGGAGCTCCCCTGACCTCAGTGGGTGTGACTGATCAGCATGTAGCCCTGCATCCTACATAAGGCCAATCAGAATGACTAGTGCCCGCTCTGGGGCTATGTGGAACCTTGCCTCCATGTTGCCTTGTCAGTAGGGAGTCAATGTCTGCCATAAAATCATGGATCGCACTGAATAACTCCTCTCCATTGTCTCATCACCTTCCTGCTCTTAGACATAATGCCTCCTAATACAGGAGAACAGCTGGTAGCCTATTGGATACTTACAAGCCTCAGAGATTGAACTCCCATCCTACAGCTCAAAGCCCCAGGCCGCTGCCTGGTGAACTCCAGAGACTGCTCTGCCATGCGAACACACAAGCCCTTCGGACATTCTCCCCAGCAGAGGGCAGTAGCAGACAAACCCATTTCTGCTACTGCGGAGTGGTACCCCAATCCCAACCCTGGAAAGAGTTTGAAACCACATTCAAACCTGTAAGGAGACACTCATTAAAACACAAATCGGGGAGGGGAATCTGAAAGGGCTCTATCATGGGGACTTCCATGTAGCCTCTGCCATGACACACTGATGACTGAGATCCAGAGGCCTGCACCCATTCTAGTATTCGGCCATCACTTGTGACCAGCATACAAACAGCCTAGTCCATGGGACGCTCAATCCTGTGACACCACATGGAGGAAGCCAGGCTTCCTGAGATAGCTGCTGCTCCTGCCAAACCTAAACTAAAATTAGACACCACTTTTGTTTCTCTGGAGATAGCCACTCACACGTGCTCCGGGGTCAGACCTTCCCTGAGCACTTAATAAACCTACCCTCCGTTCTGCGGAAGGCGACGTGAAACAATGGAAAATCTTGTTTGTTCCTTCTTGGGTTCAGACAGGTGGGGAGAGGGAAGTTGGATTCACAGCCATTTCATTATTACTATTTATACGATCGTGGTGCCGAGAGTCCTCTGCTGAGATCGGGACCCCACCATCCTAGGTGTCGTATAAACAGAGCAGGAGCGAGCCCCTGCCCTGAAGAGTTTACAATCGAAACAGACAAGACAAAGGGTGAAAGACGGGAGATTATTGTTCCCATTTTAGAGATGGGAAACTGAGGCACAGAGCGACTGTGTCCAGGTCTACACTACAAACTTACATCAGAATAACTACGTCGCCTGAAAATCCACACCCCTGAGCGACGCAGTTACACCAACCTAACCCCCACTGCAGACAGAAGAGCTTCTCCCATTGACATAGCTACTGTCTCTGGCAGAGGTGGATGGGAAAAGCTCTCCCACCAGCATAGGAGCGTCTTCACTAAAGCTGCGCCAGCACAGCTTTTTAAGTGCAAACCTGCCCTAGCTGACTTGTCTGGGATCACACAGGGAGTCTGCAGCAGAGCCGGGAACGGAACCCGGATCTCCCTGGCTGAAGCCTGAGCCACAAGCTCATCCTTCCTCTCCTGTCGTCCAGCCTGTCTCCCATGCGTTCCTCTGCGCCCGGATAATACATTACCATTGCAAACGTGATGGTCCGCAGCAGCTCTGCAATCCATCAGGCAACTTCAGTGCGGGGATGCTCCTTCCGCCGGGGCAGAGAGCTGCAGGAGAAGGGGCTGCGTCTCCTGCCTCCACAGAGACCAGGGCTCTCACACTGCAAACTGCACCCGCACAAATCTCCCCCCCACCCCCCACCCCGACACAATTTGCCTCCTGTGCAAAAACACTGTCACTGCTCTAATTTCCCAGCTCTCGGCTTTAAGGTTCCTGTTATTCTGGCTCTTTTCCCCCTCCTCCTGCCTGTCTGTTTGCTCCCTTCCTCCCAGAGCCACTGTTTATTTCTTCAGCTGCCTCTCAGCTGATTCTGTAACCCTCTAATTCTGGCTCATCAGGAATCCATCCCTCTCCCTGGCTCATTCACTTGCTCTTTTTCTCTCTCTCTCTCTCTCTGTACTTTCTTTTGATCTCTCCCCAGAGCCTTTCATTTCGCCTTGCCTCGCACTATGAAAGGCATCGGTATACAATTACCAGCTACTGTCTGTGGCTTCTCCTTCCCCTCCCCATCTCCTCTCCATTTGTCTCCCTAAATCCTTCTTCTAACCTCCCCCAGACGCTGGCCTTCCATTTCCTCCTCACGGGCAGAGAGAAGCCGGTGGAGGTTTCATTGGTTAAAGGTGCCATTAAAATTCCGCTGGGATCACTCGAGCAGAACAGCCCCTGTTTGTCAGCACCGCACACCTGGCTGCAGCCGGCCAAGGTCTTCAGATGGGGCCAAGGTCAAGACACCGTAAAGGCCCTTGGCCGGCCTTTTTGGGGGATGCTTAGCCTCCCCTGGCCTCTTATACATGCTGCCCATGGTAAAGGGGCGTGGATTCTCAGAGCTTGGCTGCTTAGCATTTTCTGGCAATCAAGTTCTTTTAAAGGGCTGCAGGTTGGGTGCCTCCGAATCCCCAGGCAGCTCCCTTTTTAAAAGCCTGGCCAAGGGCTTCCGCCCCACTTGGAAAGGATTTTTTTCTAATTGGGCCCATGGCCTTTTATTCATTGATTGCTTCTTTCTGATGGACAAAGTAGGCCTGAGAAGAGGGATTGGGGGGGGGGGGGGGTTAACCTATCAGGAATGGCCAGTTTAAGCCCCGTGGCTTTGCATGTGCACCATGCAGTCCTGCAGGATAACTGATGAAACAAAGGTGCCCAAACTTTCCTAGCGAGTTCCCTTTGACATTAGAGTTAGAGGAAGCTAAGGGGTGACTTGATCCCCATCTATTAGTACCTACATGAGGAACAAGTATTTGGTAATGGCTCTTCAATCTAGCCGACAAAGACACATCACGACCCAATGCCTGGAAGCTGCAGCTAGACAAATTCAGACTGGAAATAAGGCGTCCATTTTTAACCATGAGAGTAAGTCACCACTGGAACTATTTACCACGGGCTGTGGTGGATTCTCCATCACTAGAAATTTTCAGATCCAGATTGGATGTCTGTCTAAAAGCTCTAGGAATTATTTGGGGGAAGGTCTCTGGCCTGTTATACGGGGGGGGTCAGACTTGGTGATCCCAATCTGGCCTGGGAAGCTATGAATCTAAACAGGTGTTAGCAAAACCAAAGTCTGAAATCATCTGACTAAAATCCCTTCTCTTAATAGCTCCACTTTCACTCTCGAACTCTTGTGGTGTCACCACTGCACCAGCTCTCCACTCCTCCCGAGCCCGCACGGGGCAGGCGAAACCTGGATTTCTAGTGGAACAAAACAACAAATCAAGCCAGATTTTATTATTTTTACCAAGTTTCTTTTCAGACCACCAAAAAGCAGCAAATAAAAAAAGGGCACACGCTCCATTTTCCTTGTCATGTCACCTTTAAGCCAGGGACAAAGAGAGAACTGGGTCTCCTCTTCAAACAGCCAGCTAAAAATCCTTGCAGGCCCGATTCTCACTCCTTCCCACCAGCAGACAAGGAGAGAGGTGGAAGGGGCTTGTTTGCTATACAGAGTGTGAAGAAAATAATTGGGGCAGGGCTGAGATAGGAGCAGGGGGAGGTGGGGAATCAGGGGAGCTCCTATAATGCTGCAGAGAAACTCCAGACTAGGGACAAGAGCAGAGGGGAAGGAGAGGGAGTGGGGCAGTTACTGTACTGAGCCAGGAGGAGGGTCTGGTGAGCTGGGCAGATGGGAAAGCAGGAGCAGATCTCACCTACACATCCACTCACATGCGCTGGGATTTTCCCCTCTGAAATAATAAATAAAATCAAAACGCAGGAACAGCGCAGCGCTGGAACTAGTGAGCCTTGGGCAGGGCCTAATTCCCAGGACTCGGGGCTGGTTTAATGGCTAATCTCAGTGACCGTTGCCCTTTAATGAGTCACTTTGTTTGCAAGCAATTCCTGGGCAGCATGATCAACGTCTCAAGGTCACACTCAGGTACCGGCCACCGCCGCAAGTAAGTGAGCCAGTGACGGGGAAGTGAGCCAGTGACGGGGAAGCGTTACAAGGGCAGGAGCTCATCCTTCAGCTCCCTCTCCCCCAGATCTGCAGCATTTCCTGAGCGTGAGCTCACCTCTAAGGCAGTTCAGTCTCCACGGCCCATTCTGTCCTTGGACCAAAGCAGCTCCCGGTGGTTTTGTGCTATGGATACTTGCATCTAGGGTGACCAGATGTCCCGTTTTTAAAGGGACAGTCCCGTTTTGGGGGACTTTTTCTTATATAGGCGCCTATTACCCCCCACCCCCTGTCCTGTTTTTTCACAGTTGCTATCTGGTCACCCTACTTGCATCAGCCTCATTCAACGCAGGCCACCCAGCGGCACTCTGACCTTCATCACCAGCTTGAGCCAGTCTAACAAGTGGGAGGCTCCACACTCCATTAGCTACCCTGGGAGCCAACTAGGCCCCCTCTTCCATCCGCATTGCCGCCCTGCGGCATTTAGAGCTCAGAGACGCTAGAGACAGAAAAGCCGCATGGGATTATCCAGCCCATCTGCCTTTCAGTACAGGGCTATTCCCCCTCCGTTCCCAATCATTGCTACTGGACAGTGCTTGACTTGTAAGCAAAGAGGTGCCGGGGCTCAAGCAATTTTTTTACTTTCATAACAGATGCAGCAAGCCCAGAGGTGCAGGGGCTCTGAACAGCCAGGCCCAGAGGTGCCGGGGCCAGGAACTGCCAGGCCCAGAGGTGCCGGGGCCAGGAACTGCCAGGCCCAGAGGTGCCTGGGCTCAGCGTTGGTACCAATTAACCACTGCTTCTGGACCATTTACAGGCTGAACAAAGAGGGGCCCTTTCTACATGCCAAAAGGGGACTCCTCCCGGATACTTCCTCACTATCTAGACAGGTCACTGTTGTTTAGGAAGAGAGGAATTGCCAGACCAGAGCAGAGCCAGGGTCCATCTAGCCGAGGGTCCTGTCTGTCACAGTGGGCAGCACCAGCTGCTTCCAAGGAAGGTGCAAGAAACCCCACGTTAGGCTGACGAGGGGTAATCTGCTCCCACAATAGGTCTCCTCCTTTGCAGCGTCATCATAAGGAAGGATTTGGCCACAAAGAACATCCTCAAAGAAACACGCGCTTCATGATTATTTGTCATTCATATTACAGTAAAGAATCACAGGACTGGAAGGGACCCCGAGAGGTCATCTAGTCCAGTCCCCTGCACTCACACAGCGTAGCTCAAGGCCTCATTGGACGAAGCCCGTACATACGCATAGGAAGAGACAGTACTTGCGCCAGAGAGTTTGTGAGCTAAACAAACCAAACAAAATCCAGACCAGGCAAAGGGAAAGACAGGAAGAAAGTCTTATTAACAGTGCTTAATTTGTGCAAGAGCTTGTGGGAGGCTCACCTCTGGGCTTGGCAGTTCCTAGCCCCGGCACCCCTGGCCTTGCTGCATCAGTTATGAAAGTAAAAACATTGCTTGAGCCCCGGCACCTCTTTCATTACAAATTAAGCACAGCTCATTACCCCCATTTTACAAATGGGAACTAGAGGCACCAGATCAAGTGACTTGCCCAAGGTTACACAGGATGTTGCAGGACAGTATCTTAACCCACAAGGCCATTCTTCCTCACTCTCCCCCCACCACCCTCCGAAGCAATGACAGCACATCCCTTCCCATAGGCAAGTGGAAGAGGTTTCTCCTATCCATTGCTCTCCTTGAGCCGCATTCGCTGATCTCTTCCCACGTCAGATCCCAGCAGAACTGGTCACCGTTCCAAAACAGAGGCCAAGCAAAGAGTAAAGCGGGGCAGGGATGGTGTCCCTAATCTCGGTTTGCCAGAGGCTGGGAGTGGGCAGCAGGGGATGGATCATTTGGTGATTGTCTGTTCTGTTCATTCCCTCTGGGGCACCTGGCATTGGCCGCTGTTGGAAGACAGGATAATGGGCTAGATGGACCTTTGGTCTGACCCAGTATGGCCGTACTCATGTTCTTAAAGCAGAGGAAGAGAGCCCTTCTACGGGAGGGGGCAAGTGGTGAGCACCCAGAGTTGGAAGAGGGCCTGATCATAACACGGCAAATCATCTCCATGGGCTTCTTGTGCAGGCTGCAGCATGAGGCAAGAAACTTAGACCTAGGAAGAGAAATGACCGCTTGATAAGGTGACTTGCAGAAGAAGGGAGAACAAGGTGTGTCTATTTGCCTTCTGCCTGGCAGGTTTTGAGAGTTGTCCCCTTGCCATCTTCGCAGCCAGCTCTCTTCCTGAATTCAGCCAGTGTTCAATCTACCCAGAGCAGGCCTGGTTCTAGTCACAAGCTCCCATCACGTGACCCCCGGTGGTAGTCACTCCACCTGGGAAAGAAGGCTGCACCTGGCATAGGGGAGCCTGATCCTCAACTCTCTTAAAGGAGCCAGCTCATCCTGAGGCATTTCTTACGCACCAAATTGAACTCAAGCAACTGGCACTCAGATGGGAGAAAAGTGCTCTTTGTTAAAGATTGAAAGCAACCCCATGCCCCTTCAACGACGTCCATCTCACTGGCCAAAACAGGGCAGACGAGAGTTACTATCTGATATTTCCCAGGTCAAAAGACAAGCAGGGAAAAAAAGTGTAAAACATACCAAACCTCACAGGTCACGCTCAGCACTACCACACAGGGAGAGGCACAAGCCGTGGGCGAGGGAGCTTTAACCCCTGACTGCTGCTTCGCTTCTCCGCAGGGCTGGGGAGCGTGTTTAATTAGCCGAGACAGCCGCACCAGACACCTGGCATTCTGTGCTGCGAGCTGCTCCGGGGAAGATGACAACACCGGAGGTGCTGGGATGAGTCAGATTCCAGCCTCCGCACTGGCTACAGAGCGAGGGGATTATTTTCATCCCAATAGCTGCTTGGCTGTTCTCTCTTCCATGTGCTCAGTGTTCCAAGCCCCTAATGGACCTGGGAGCCCAGTAAGCAATTTGGAACATCCAGGATGGGCTCCTCTCCATAGCCTGTGTCTGTCCTGCAACCCTGGGCTGGGATTGCAGCTTGCACAGCTTTAATCTAGCTAGTCTTGGGTATTGGAGCAGTGAAGCTATAGCCACACCTATAGACACAGCCAACATGGAGGAGGAGGGTGGCCTGCTAAACCCAGGGTTGTGAGTTCAATCCTTGAGGGGGCCATTTAGGGAACGGGGGTAAAAAAAAATAGTTGGGGATTGGTCCTATTTTGAGCAGGGGGTTGGACTAGATGACCTCCTGAGGTCCCTTCCAACCCTGATATTCTATGAGTCTATGCCAGAGATTGGACCTAGCCGGCTCTTCAGTGACAGTCAGGCGTGACTCCACTCCCATCAGTGGTGTGAACTAGGCATCCATGAGAGGAGAACTACCCTCTTTGGAGCAGCACTACAGGGGTGGGAGGCACAGGTGAGGGTTCGAGTCCCAGCTCAACCACCTACCTGTGGCATGAGCAATTCACTATGTTAGAAGGATGCTCTTGTGGTTAAGGCATTTGACCAAGCCTAAGAGAACCAGATTCAGTCTCTGGTCTTCTGCGGCATGTCACTTAATGATCCTTTTTGGTCTCAATTACTCATCTGTAAAATGGGGACTATATTCCCCCCACACACACACACACACACCCATTGTCCGGCTTGTCTATTTAGACTGTAAATTCTTCAGGGCAGGGATTGGCTCTTATGCCACAGACAGCACCTAACACAATGGGGCCCTGATCACAGCGGGGGGGACTGAAGACAGGACTGTAATACGGACAATCCCTGAGCTCAGTTTATCCCTCTATAATTAGGACAATCATTTCCCTGCCTCACAGGGAAGGAGGAATTCCCCCCCCCCAGGAGAGCCCCCTGGCCCATGTACCTGGCACCCAGCTATGCTCAGCCACACAAAGAGCTAGGCTGCATGGACTGGGGGCATCCACCTTGGGCACATGGGCTCCACTACCAGAGGGCCCTCTATATCCGTGGGGAAGAGGGCAGAAGGACACAACAGGGGGCAGCACCGAGCAAATCCACTGAACAGCTGGCAGTGGGAGGGATGGGCACAAGTTACTAGGGGTTCTGCATTTTTGCTTTGGTCACGGCAGCTATCCACATTCCTGGTGAGCTATTTCTGGGCTCTGCTTTGAATGCCAGTGAGTGGAGAGAGGCATGAAAAGCGGCAGCGTCTCCAGGGGGCAGCTGGCAGCAGACGTTCCCAGGCAAGAGCTGGGGAGGAGAGGGTTACGGCTGCTTTAGAGAGAAATCTCTCTCTATATATAGAAAGAGAGAGAGACACATTTTTCCCTTTAAACTATTGAAGTCACCTGTCAGCGGTCGCCCACCCTGCTTTGACGTGTCAGAGTTAAACACAGATTGGGTCGAACAGCAGAGTTCCTTCCCAGGAGCTGCGGCCTGTCAGACTGACGCAGCTGTCAAGCCCCTGGCGCTGCCAGACACCAGCCGATCCCACGAGGAATCTCTGGGGAGGAATTACACAAAGGGAACCGAGGCGATCACATCAATGGGCTCCAAGCAGAGAACATGCCATTCCAGACATGCTAGGGGCAAGAAATGCGCCTGGAGGACCCCAAAGTGAGCGCCAGTGAAACGTGGCCACCTCTGGAGTGGAGGAAACTTGGGGCAAAAACATCTGCGCTTTCCGAAGAGTGATGGGAGATGGAACAGCCATGTCATCCCGTTAATTTACACAGCCAACCCCCATCGTCCCAGACTGACCTGTTTGACTCCGAATCCAACCACACCTCCGGAAGCTTAGAACAGCATTTAGTGACCTTACACTGAGAGGCGTCCAGCTCTGCAGCCTTACAAATAATGGATGGCGGGAGGGAGAAGGAATGATAAAAAAAAACCCTAATCCCGTCAGCCAGCTGTGATTGCCTTTAGTAAGCAAATCATGATGGCCCCTCTGAGCATGCTTGGACCCTGCTGGCCAAGTACCTAGCTCATTAACATTCACAGAGGTTTGCCCTGGGGTGTGTCTAATCCTCTGGACTCAGGAGGTGAAACCCCCAGGGGGATTGGAGATGAGTTTTTAAAGACACAGAGGCACAGGATAGAAAGCAGAAGGCGAGTGGCTCTGCTGAAAGGGGCCCTGACCCAAAAGGACTCCGTTCCGCAGGAGCTTGACAGCTTCCATTTCCCCCACACAATCCAAAGGCCATCGCTGCATAGGAAAGCACTGAACAAATGCAATGATTTTAGGGTTGCCAACTTTCGAAGCGTGCAAAACCTAACACCCCTGCCCCGAGACCACACCCCTACCCTGCCCCTTCTCTGAGGCCATGCCCCCTGAATCCCCCCTCTCTCTGTCACTCGCTCTCCCTCACCCTCACTGGTGATGCAGGCTCAGGGTGAGGGGTGGGACCGAGGGGTTCAGGGTATGGGAGGGGGCTCCGGGCTGGGGTAGGGGGTTGGGGTGCAGGAGAGGGTGAGGGCTCCAACTGGGGATGCAGGCTCTGGGGTGGGGCCAGAAATGAGGGGTTCAGGGTGTGGGAGGGGGCTCAGGGCTGGGGCAGGGGTGCAGAAGGGGGTTCAGGATGTGGGCTCCAGCCAGACGGCGCTTACCTCAGGTGGCTCCCGGAAGCAACTGGCATGCGCCACACCCGCAGCTCCCATTGGCCGCCGTTCCCAGTCAATGGGAGCTGTGGAGCCGGCACTTGGGGCAGGGGCAGCGCGCAGAGTCCCGGTGGCCGCCCCCTACACCTAGGGGCTGGACATGCCGCTGCTTCCAGGAGCCACACGGAGCCAGGGCTGGCAGGGAGCCTGCCTTAGCCCCACTGCACTGCCGACCAGACTTTTAACGGCCCCGTCAGCAGTGCTAACTGGAACTGCCAGGGTTCCTTTTTGACAAATGCCTGGCAACTCTAGATGACCTCCCTCTAGGCTGACACACCAGGGCTTGAACCCACGACCCCCAGTGGTAACAGCATGAGCTACAGAATCAAGGCTCCAATAGCTTGGAACTGCAACAACTCATATCCTCTGCAGATCCTCACAGAAGGGGGGACCTGTAACACTCATTCCCCAGTGGGTTTCACAAACCCTGGCCAGGTTCATCACCCCCATTACCAGGCCTGTACAGTGGGCTTGGCTAACATGGCTCCAATTATCAGGCCTCAACATTTCTCTGCTTTATCCATTCCCCCTGGCCGTTTTGTAATGAATCTATGTGCTGCAAAGGTAAACCCAACACATGCTGTGTATGAGTCTTTATCCCCCTCTAGTGGCTAATCCATGTAAGAGGGTAAAGTCTACTACAACGGCTAGCTCATGGAATTACTCCTTCAGCTCAAACGGTAGAGACTCATGCTTTTTAGCTCTGTGGTTCTGCTGCTGGTCTGCAGCCAGTGCCAGGGCAGCGTGCAGTGACATTCAAGTCCTGATTCTCCTCTCATTCACACTGGTGCACCTCAGGAGTAGCTCTGAGTGGAGTCACACCAGAAGAATCAGGGCCTCTGACTCAGCCGGTTCAGCTGTCGTGTGCTGTGCTGTGTGGGGATGAATGAACTCCTCCCCCTTCCAGCTGCTGAACCCACACAGCGAGGCAAGAGTGAGCAGGGAGTGATGGGGAACAGTCACAATCACGGCAGCTGCAAAGCCTCCCCTGAGTTGCCGTAGGGTTTCTGGGCTCCCCACAGCCGCAGAAGAGCAGCTGCTGGGGAAATCCCTAGGGATGCTGTCATAAACATACAGCTAAGGGTAGCATAAAATCCCTCCTTACCTGTAAAGGGTTAAGAAGCTCAGATAACCTGGTTGGCACCTGACCAGAAGGACCAATGGGGAAAGAAGATACTTTCAAATGGGGGGGAGGGGAGGAGGAAAGGCTTTGTTTTTGTGCTGCGAAACCACCTGATCAGCATCCTATACAGCAAACAGGGAAAGATTAAGAATGAGCTCTCAAAACTGGATACTCTCATAAAAAACCAACCTTCCACACAAACTCTCAGAGTTGGTAAGACAACTCCCACCTGTTCATGCTCTCTGTATGTGTGTGTATATATCTCCTCAATATATGTTTCACTCTATATGCATCCGAAGAAGTGGGCTGTAGCCCACGAAAGCTTATGCTCTAATAAATTTGTTAGTCTCTAAGGTGCCACAAGTACTCCTGTTCTTTTTGCGGATACAGACTAACACGGCTGCTACTCTGAAACCTGTTTTTGTGCTCTGTGGATTTTCTCTCGGGAGACAAAAGGGAGAGACGAAGCAAGTAATCCAGCTCCTACTGAAATGATACATCTAATATTACAGAAATAGTAAGTAATAGCAAGGAAATATGTTAGAGTATTGAAGGGTTAAAATCCATGTGCATTTTATATAACAACCTGGTATATGGATTGTGCCAGCTCTTTTCCAGACCCAAAGTCCAGAGTTTGGTCTGGAGACCAGAGGCCTAGCTAATAGTGATCAGCTAAGAGAAAGCTGGGGTAAACAAGATAACATTGCCTTTGCTAAGATATGCTTGGTCAGTAGAAATGCCAGATGTTGAGGCAATAACTGAATAATTATGTTTCATCCAATGTTTCAAACTGAACAAAGGATCCCTGTTCCTATTGTGTTTCTCCTGAAGGGAAAACAGTCTTCCCACAGATCCAACCTTGAGTTTATGAAATATTGGCACATGTCACTATAATGATATGGCATCCTTCCACCTCCCTTCCAAGGGACCAATGCCCTGCCTTAAGACATAAAGGAGACAATCTCTATTTCCATATGCTTTCACTGTTTCTTTGCTTTATCCCCTAGACATGTACCTGTCGGACAATCAAAGGAGTTGCTCCGTTCCTATGGAACCCAAATCAGAATTCAACATATATATTTTATACTAATAACATTTTATCAAAGTATTAATTAAATGTTAACTTGCTAACTTGAGACCATGGGCGGAGACATTATGTAACCTTTTAACCATTGGCTAATGTGCAATCTTGTCTTGCTGCAAAACCTATCCCGGGGTGTGGAACTGCCTACCCCGTCACCTTCCCCCGCCCATGGAAAATCTATATATTTCATTGTAATCAATTGATTGACGGTGTCTGAGCCTAATAAACCAGGTGACACTCCACCAGCACTGTGTGTAATAAACCCCTATGCTTTGACCTCTACACGGTGTGGATTTATGTCCTTCAAGTATCTTTTGTTTTAGCTTGTGAGTTTTCCCTATGCTAAGAAGGAAGTTTATTCCTGTTTTTTTTGTAACTTTAAAGTTTTGCCTAGAGGGAAATCCTCTGTGTTTTAACTCGTATTACCCTGTAAACTTACCTTCCATCCTGATTTTACAGAGGTGTTTCTTTTACTTTTTTTCCTTATAATAAAAGTTCTGTTTTTAAGAATCTAATTGGGTTTTTAGTGTCCCAAAAACCCAAGGGTCTGGTCTGTGCTCACCTTGGTTACTCTCAAGCCTCCCCAGGAAAGGAGGTGAAGGGCTTGGGGGGATATTTCGGGGAAACAGGAATTCCAAGTGGTCCTTTTCCTGAATATTTGTCTAACTCACTTGGTGTTGGCAGCGATACCGTCCAAGGACAAGGAAGAATTTATGCCTTGGGGAAGTTTTTAACCTAAGCTGGTAGAAGTAAGCTTGGGGGTCTTTCATGCGGGTCCCCACATCTGTACCCCAGAGTTCAGAGTGGGGAGGGAACCCTGACAAATGCTTTCCCCAGTCACATGACACTCTGGAAAAAGCCATTGGCTCCCTGTATCTCTCTGAACCATTCCATTCCAGGGAGCGTCCCTATACCCAGCTCCCCTTTCACTTACACCACTGTAATCCTATTGATTTCGATGGAATTACTCCCAATTTACACCCAAGAGCAGAATCAGGCCCCATATTTTAACCTTTTCAAAGCTCAAACATGCAAACTTGGTGCTTCTAAAGCACCTGACATCCAAGGCTCTCAAAGTGCTTTACAGACATTATTCATTGGTGAGCTGCCAGTTTGTTACACCTGTCTGAGGTAGTTCAGTGTTATCCCCATTTTCCAAGTGGGGAAACTGAGGCACAGAGCAGCAATGTGACTTGCCCAAGGTCACCTAGCAGAACTGGGACTAGAATGCAGAAGTTCTGATTCCGGACTCTCCCAGAACAGCCAAAGCCCCAGCGTTCAATCAGGCTCTTCAGTTCTAATTATGCAGTTACTGATGGCTCAGAATCTGTCCTCAAGAGATTTTAAGTTGTTAATTAAAATATTTTTTGAATGAATTTGCTTCTTCGATTTCCCTGGAAAACAGAGAAATTCTCAGGGACTGAGAGCAGCTCCGTTTGATCCACACAAAGATCCCCATGAGAGAGGGGACTTCATTATCCCTGGTCTACTGAGCAGCCATCACCGTGACACCATAAAGGGCAACAGGCCTTAAAGGGAAATTAGTGCAGTATGGAAGTTCTATAGGAGAACACTTAACTAAGAGGAAGCTGCCATCTTGACTCGGAGTCTACACAGCAGCTAGACATCTGCAGCTGGCCCGTGCCAGCTGACTCGGGCTCGCAGGGCTCAGGCTGCGGGGCTGTTTCACTGCTGTGTAGATGTCACGGCTCGGGCTGGTGCCCGGGATCTAGGACCCTGCGAGGTGGGGGGTTCCCCCGGAACAACCCCGCAGCCCCGAGTCAGCCGGCACGGCCCAGCCCTGTTTTTTCCTTTGGTGTGTAGACTTACCCTGAGACACTTGGGCTGGCAACAGCACTGGTGGGCAGAGGAATCAAATAGCCCCCTGGACAGCAGCACCTGGAGTCCTCAACCAAGATCAGGGCTCCAATGTGCTAGGTGCTGTATAAACATGGTGGGAGACAGTCTCTGCCCCGAAGAGCTTACAGTCTAAAGAGACAAAGGAAGTGCCATTATTCCCCTTTAATAGGGAACTGCAACACAGAGATTAAGGGCACCGGAGGGGTTTGCTGGAGGAAGTTTACTGGCGCCGAAGATGACCAGGAGCACCCGAGACTCACTGCCAGACTGGAACTCTGCCCAGGACTCCTGAAGTCTGAGTGTAGACGCATTGCTCGGTGTCTGCCCTTTTGTATTGCGGTACCGCTGGGCCCGTGGGGCCTCATGTTGAAAGTAACCCTGTTTTACCGCTCCCCCAATCTTCTCCCCTGTTGTTTTTCTCCATGCATCCCTCTGTAAATAAATATTTCCCTATCCTATATTCACTGTACTATTCCAGGTGTAAAAGTTACTAGTAACCCCCACCCCCGCTTAACAGCTAGTAGCCATTATGTCAGCCAGTGGCCATTAAAAAAAAGCAAACCCTTCAAGTACACAATAGCCTAAACTTTTCAACTGTCTTCCCTTTCAAGGCCTTAAAGTAGTTAAAGCTGGTCCCAAGCCGGTTTTCACTAATCAAATAGCAAAAGCACAGGTCTAACAACCACCAATCAAGTGTTAACACGGCAAAAGCCTTTATCTAAATATATATAAAAAAATCTATAAAATATGTGTAAAACAAAGTTTTTGTGCTAAGGTGCAAAGCTCTCCTTTCTTCTGCAGAATAAAGCAACTCTTCCTTATCCCTGTCTGGCTGTTATTGGCTCTCAACTAGGTGAACCCAATATTTCGGTAACACAGGGTACATGTGTTACTCCAGGGGGGGTTGGAACAGGTGCCCCTGGGGTGGAAGGGACTTTCCCTGTGCACGCCTTTTCTTGGCCAACTTGGCCACAAGGGGCGCTAGAGTTACACATGTCATTGTGGAATTGTCTATGAGGGGACTTTTACACTTTCCTCCATCATCTGGCATCAGCCACCGTCAGGGAGAAGCTACTGGACTAGATGGACCGCAGGTCACAGCTCCAGAAATGGGATTCACTGGTAACCGTCTCACATTCTTCTAACAAGGCGGAGACTAGCTCATGATATTCTATTACAAAATAACCCAGTGACCAAAGTGTCCCACACATAGAATCATAGAATCATAGAATATCAGGGTTGGAAGGGACCTCAGGAGGTCATCTAGTCCAACCCCCTGCTCAAAGCAGGACCAATTCCCAACTAAATCATCCCAGCCAGGGCTTTGTCACCTGACATTACTGACTGAAAAGAGCCAGGATATGAGCAGAGTTAGACTGACAGAGACTCATTTAACAATTCCACTTTAAGTCACGATAGGACAGCCCGAGCAGACGATTCA
This sequence comes from Terrapene triunguis, assembly GCF_002925995.2. Lineage (NCBI taxonomy): Eukaryota > Metazoa > Chordata > Testudines > Emydidae > Terrapene > Terrapene triunguis. The sequence continues at coordinate 521,552 of NW_020664579.1, forward strand.
TGGACCAGGATAGGTCAGACAGTACATTCACTAAGAAGAACAGTGTCCCATGCCACTGGGTATCTTGTCTATACAGTGATAATACTTTATCTGTAGGTACCTTTCCTCCAGGGGTCTCCAACGCACCGTCTCTGTTTTTCTTTTCCTCCTCTGTCTCAAAATCTGCTTGCTGTTCACTGCCAAACATTCTACACTGTTAGACAGCAACCTGAGACAAACGCCTGAGAAATGAGGTGCATTGAGTGTCTAGGTTACTGGGACTCCGAGACCTGCTGGGTAAATCCAGTTCCATACAGAATTTACAGGATCACACTTTGTAAGTTCCATTTACAGTAGCTGCGGATTAGTAGATGTTTCAATACATAGTGAATCCTCTGTTATACAGTCCAGCATGTCAATAGGTTGCTTATAACCATCGATCACACTTTCTTACCGATATGCTTATAACCATCTAACATGCTTATAACTTCTAGTCATCATTTATCAACCCTTTAGAAACTTTTTGCCATGGAGCTTTCATATAAAGGGTGATTGTTTACAGTATGTATATGACCTTAAAAAAAATAAAGTGTCATTCGTGGGCAATTGTGTGCCTTGGTTTCCCTATCCGTAAGAGACCCTTTTGGCGTTTTTTGTATAAGTGAGAATTTGTCCTAGTGTCCAGGGCGAAAAGAAATCCACCCTCCCAACACCTGTCCCCCTGCCATGCTCCACCCCAGAGATTATTGCATTTCAGTGGTGCTGTAAGGTGCTTTAAGATGAATGATCTAAAAGTAAAATATTACTAGAGAGGATCCCATTTCTGTAATTTGGCACGGCAAGTCACTCTTCATAACCGAAGACATGAATATTCACCGTCACACAACGGATGCGCCCTGCAATGTTCAACAGCCTAAGTTAGCCTTACCTGTTTGCTATAAAATGTCAATTAAAATAATAACAATGTCTTCTCACCAGAATGGTTTCTGGTGGGCATGCTGATGCAGAAAGAAATGAAATAAGCCTGCACTGCCCACCAGAGCTTCACTGTTCTCCAGATGAAATGCTAACTCTGAAATCTGCGGCCCACTGAGAAACCCGATTCCTGAATGTGCCTGTACCCATCAGCTTTGAACAGCACGTCAGTGGGCAACGCAGATGTCTGTTTAGAACATAATTAGCCTGAATACAGAGACAAGCTGCTAACACCTTGAGTTGTTCCCATTTCAGGTCCTGCACCGTAGGCACTGGATGATTGAAAAGCCCTGACATGAGGAGAAAGAAGCAGACATCTGATAAGCCAAGGAGCGGTTTGCTCAGAGCAACTTCAGAGCATCGGGGGAAAAAGCTTTCCTAGGAGCTGCAAGATACTGTGGCATAATCAGGACATGCGGAATTAGTGCCACCATGAAATGCAATCTGTCTGCACATGACATGATAATGTCTTACATAACTGTGAAATCAAGGAGACAAATTTACCGAGGGCCAGGATATTAGCAAAAGCTGATCCCTTCTTAGTTTGATTTAGTGATAATTTTATCACAACATGCAGGCATGTTTATGAAGGACAAGTACCAACGGTCCTGGAACTCATGGGATAGTTCTACTGTTTATGGATCTGCCTCACAAGCGAACTTGCAGCTGCCCAGAGCCAGATATCACAGCTGTCAGATACATTGCATACATGCCGCATCAAGGGATAAAACCCAGTGCCCCTGGATTTCAGAACCTCCGCCTACCACTTGAACTGCGGCATAATCACCGTTAACCAGCCAATGTAATAATCTTGCAGAAGCCTCTGGCCACTAAAGCAGAGTGGTGCATAAACACATTAGTCAGTTAATTACAACACGACCAGCAAACCTAGCCTGCAGGGCAATTAAAGCCACACATTTATCTTGGGCATGAGTGGTGATGGGAGAATATAGAATCATAGAATATCAGGGTTGGAAGGGACCTCAGGAGGTCATCTAGTCCAACCCCCTGCTCAAAGCAGGACCAACCCCAACTAAATCATCCCAGCCAGGGCTTTGTCAAGCCGGGTCTTAAAAACCTCTAAGGATGGAGATTCCACTACCTCCCTAGGTAACCCATTCCAGTGCTTCACCACCCTCCTAGTGAAATAGTTTTTCCTAATATCCAACCTAGACCTCCCCTACTGCAACATGAGACCATTGCTTCTTGTTCTGTCATCTGCCACCACTGAGAACAGCCGAGCGCCATCCTCTTTGCAATCCCCCTTCAGATAGTTAAAGGCTGCTATCAAATCCCGCCTCATTCTTCTGTTCTGCAGACTAAATAACCCCAGTTCCCTCAGCCTCTCCTTGTAAATCATGTGCCCCAGCCCCCTAATCATTTTCATTGCCCTCTGCTGGACTCTCTCCAATTTGTCCACAACCCTTCTGTAGTGGGGGGCCCAAAACTGGACGCAATACTCCAGGTGTGGCCTCACCAGTGTCGAATAGAGGGGAATAATCAGTTCCCTCATTCTGCTGGCAATGCTCCTACTAATACAGCCCAATATGCCATTAGCCTTCTTGGCAACAAGGGCACACTGCTGACTCATATCCAGCTTCTCGTCCACTGTAATCCCCAGGTCCTTTTCTGCAGAACTGCTGCTTAGCCAGTCGGTCCCCACCCTGTAGCAGTGCATGGGATTCTTCCGTCCTAAGTGCAGGACTCTGCACTTGTCCTTGTTGAACCTCATCAGATTTCTTTTGGCCCAATCCTCCAATTTCTCTAGGTCACTCTGGACCCTATCCCTACCCTCCAGCGTATCTACCTCTCCGCCCAGTTAGTGTCGTCCACAAACTTGCTGAGGGTGCAATCCATCCCATCATCCAGATCATTAAAATAGACGTTGAGCAAAACCGGCCCCAGGACCGACCCTTGGGGCATGCCGCTTGACACCGGCTGCCAACTAGACATGGAGCCGTTGATCACTACCCGTTGAGCCTGACAATCTAGCCAGCTTTCTATCCACCTTATAGTGTATTGTAGTCCAATATGACACACCCTGTGCTGATATCTCGGCATGGCGTGGAGAGAGAGGGAAATGTGGTAACATGGCATCGCATTGTAACGAGGGGGTTGTTTTGTCCTGCTGACTAAAGGTAATCCCAACGACTCCCCACCAGGAGGAAATGCTGTCTGGGGAAGGTAGCAGCTTGTTACTGCAGGACTGGACACAAGAGACACGGGGAGCCCAACCAGGAACATAGAGGGTAGCTGCCGGAGGGACGCTCTAAAGCTGCGTGGGACAGGATTCCAATGGGTTCCCTTAGCTGCTCAGTCCCGCAGGCGCTAGGTTGAATTCTAATGCAAGCCTCGAAGGAGAATGAGTTTCATGGGTCTCAATTCAGGCCCCCATTTGTCCACATCAAACACCACCGCACACTTGGGCATAATTTTCTGTGTTTGTCTGTATCTGCCCTGGGGAAAGCCACGACTGACCAACAGGGGCCCAGCGGGTCAGGAGTGAGGGATATCGGTAGAACTGTGGGTGGGAGGATGCTCACGAGCGGGTTGTGGGTCAGGATGGAGGGGTGTTAGCAGAGCTGGTGAGGGGTGTGTGTGCCCAGGCAGAGGTGTAGTTGGGGGCAGGGGGGTTGTTGCCCCCCCCAAACAGGGCCAGCTTTATGGGTGGGAGCCGTGGTCAGGCAGCAAGGCTCGTGCATTTAACTTAATGAACCAGGATGGGCCCCTGCCAGCAGCCCCCCTGACCCGTGACTTTCTCCTCCTCACCCCCCAGCAGCCAGGGGTGCCGGCTGTTTGGCAGTCCCGGTGGAGCCCACGCTGCCGTGTCTCGCTGGGCGGTGCCACGGGAGCCCAGCATGCCGCGTCCCCTCACACCATGAAATACAGCAGGGGCCGGGCAGCACAGCAGCCCCAGCAGGAAGGCAGCCGCAGCAGCACCAGAAAAGCAGCAGCATCAAGTCCAGTTGCAGCAGCCGGTACCAGAGTGGCCGCAGCTCCCGTGCTCAGGTCACCACAGCGGACAGCAGCAGCTGGGGCTCCCCTGCAAAGCTGGGCCCGGCCCCCCCAGGTAATGCACAACTTGCTGCAGGAGCGCCCGCCGCCGTGTGTGTGTGTGCGTATGTGTGTACAGACACCCAGACTGGGGCAGCCCCTCGCACACTTTGCATTTCTCGCACCCTCAGGGACAGGGACACACACAAACACAGGCACATGCCGGTAGACACACACACGCAGCTCCACTCACTCATCCTGGCTTGGCATGACAAGCTAGACCCACATAACCAAAGGGGAATGGAGACTGAGCCCTCACGGTCCCCATGCGAACATTGGGGCAGGCGCACGGGTCAGCGGTGACCCCATGGCGGGCCGAGTGCTGCAGCACAGAGAATTACACAGATGAGGCTCCTCGCACGTTCCACCTATCACAAACCAACCAGCACAGAGACTTCTCAGAGGCACGGCAGCTAATTGAGCCTCCCGGCACCCTTGGAGCTGCGCATTACTCAACACAACAAGGAAGCTGAAACAGACCTGTCCAAACCCACAGCTCAGTGGCAGGGCTGGGATTAGATCCCAGGAGTTCCCGAGTCCCATCTCTGGGCCAAGTCACTCTCTTAAAAGTGTCTCCCAAGCCTCTAAGTCCACTCCATGACACTTCAGACCCAGAAAAATGCTTTCTTCTATCTCCAGCTTCCTCTTCCTGGAGGAGGCCTTAGTCCCAGTGATCCCTTTCTTTGTTATCACCTCCTAGCTGGATTGTGGTAACTCTGTCTGGGGCTAAAGGTGGAAGCAACCCAGAGGATGCAACTTATGCAGAATATAGTGTCCGACCTCCTCAACACGCCGGGCCTCCTTCAGCGCATCACCAGTGTCCCCTTCCCAGTCCTCTTGTTGCTAATTTTAAGCCCTCGGTCCCAACTTTCAAAGCTATCGACAGCTACACCAGCAACCACATCTCCATCCATGGCAGCTGCTCTCTTCTGCGACAGTACAGCTCACAAAGTCTAGGACAAAGCGTGTGACAGCCTGAGACAAAGTACTCTCGGGTGGGGGGGTCAGTTGCAGAGTGTGCTGCGGGAGAGATCAGAATGACCCAAAGAGTGATGGCATTTAGAGCATGCCACAGGACCCTCCCTTCTGACCAAGCTTAAGACCATAAGAATGGTCATACTGGGTCAGACCAATGGTCCATCTAACTCAGTATTCTGTCTTCTGCCACTGGCCAATGCCAGGTGACCCCAGAGGGAATGAACAGAACAGGTAATTATCAAGTGAGCCATCCCCTGTCGCCCATTTCCCAGCTTCTGGCAAACAGAGGCCAGGGACCCCATCCTGGCTAATAGCCATTGATGAACCTATCCTCCATGAACTTACCTAGTACTTTTTTGAACCCTGTTATAGACTTGGCCTTCACAACATCCTCTGGCAAAGAGTTCCACAGCTTCTCCACCTTAGCAGGAAGCAGATCTACCTACAACATATGCACATCACCTACCGCAACAGGGCCCCGATCCTGGTTGATCTTGGTCATAGTGGATCACAAGCTAAATGAGTCAACAGTGTCACACTGTTACAAAAAAAGCAAACATTATTCTGGGATGTATTAGCAGGAGTGTTGTAAGCAAGACACAAGAAGTAATTCTTCCGCTCTACTCCATGCTGATTAGGCTTTAAATGGAGTACTGTGTCCAGTTCTGGGTGCCGCATTTCAAGAAAGAAATGGACAAATTGGAGAGAGCCCAGAGAAGAGCAACAAAAATGATTAAAGGTCTAGAAAATAACCTATGAGAGAAGTTTGAAAAAATTGGGTTTGTTTAGTCTGGAGAACAGAAGACTGAGGGGACATAACAGTTTTCAAGTACATAAAAGGTTGTTACAAGGAGGAGGGAGAAAAATGGTTTTTGTTAACCCCATGGGCTTAAATTGCAGCAAGGGCAGTTTAGGTTGGACATTAGGAAAAACTTCCTAACTGTCAGGGTGGTGAAGCACTGGAATAAATTGCCTAGGGAGGTTGTGGAATCTCCCTCATTGGAGATTTTTAAGAGCAGGTTAGACAAACACCTATCAGGAATGGTCTAGATAATACTTAGCCTTGCCATGAATGCAGGGGACTGGACTAGATGACCTCTCAAGTCCCTTCCAGCCCTATGCTTCTATAATGCCTCTAGATGCTACTGTACTACAAACAGTAAGGTGAAGAGCAGAACCCTCTTTGACGTTCACTACAAACCTCACTATGCGGATTTCCAGGTGCAGCGTTAAGATACAGCAGCGGTGGGAGCTACAGAAAGCCCTAAAGCGGATGGAACCGACCACCTTGTTCTGAAGTGCAGCTGGAGGCTGGTCCAGCCTCGGCCTATGGCGATGCTGTCACAACACACAATGCTGTATCTCTTAATAGATGTCGTTTCTGTTGGGATATGTAGGGGTTAAGCAGAGACCTGGGAAACCACTGGTGTGCAGACATGGTATTGGGGAGTAGAGGCACAAGCAGGCACCGCTTCTGCGCTTGATAGATAAAGTACAGGTACCTCTGTGCGCTTGATAGATAAAGTGCTACCCCTCTCCCTTCCCTTCTCCTTGTTAAGGACTGATAAGCGTTGCAGCTGCATAAGGAATGTGGGGATCTAAAGGATACCTTTGTGTAAAGCCATGTTATCTTCCCCCTCCCTTCCTTTCTCAGCTACCTAAACCTGCTCAGGGTCCTGGCCCCTTCCTCCCTTCCCTGCAAAGTGCTGCTCCAGGGAATTTGTGGCTGCAATTATTGTAAAGAAATGTAACTTTTACTTTACAGCATTTGACGATCTCTGTAGAATATACTAACGGTAATCAGGGGCGGGGATAATTATATTCAGTATATAGCTATTAATATTCATTGTATGGGCATTCATATTACTCAATAAGGGGTTTGGGAGTGTTGTAGTGATTGTAGATATTTACATACTAACTTAAATAAAGAGTGCTGTAAGTAATTCGACAATTGGGGTGAGGGGAACAAGTACCCCGGTAAAGAAGCCCGTCTACTCAATCCGCCTCTGGGTCGGCCTGCTCATTCTCTAACTAGTTCCCATGGAAGGCGAGCTCGGGTTCCCCCAAACCTGTGGAGAGCAGGAGGGGACAGGCCGGCTCACCCTTCTCTGAAAAGCAAGCTGGGATTGATCTGTTGGGCACAGTTCTGTCGTGCCACCGAGAACTGTACCCAACAGGCCCTAATTCTAGTTATGTCAAGGCCCATTTATAATGCTGTGGCAGTATAAGGTGGCCTTAAAGTGGGTGGAAACAGCCCTGCCCCTCCAAGAATCCCCCCCACATCCTGGTCAGGGCTCTGCTCTCAGGCCCCCAGTATGGTGTGGGGAATCCTGGGTGTGGCAGCATGTGCTGCACTATGGCTATTCTCTGCTTCCCATGCCTATATGGGGCTGCAGCAAGGAGAAGGAAAGTGACAATAGCTCTTGGGGTGCTCTGACTTAGGGCCCTCCATAGCGCCGAAATACCGGGAGTGCAAAGGTGACTGAAAACGACCTTCACCCCCAGCACAGGAAGAATCACAGTGAGTCTGGCGCTGCGAGAGCGACAGAACAGTGCAAACTCCATAGGGCCACTTCACAAGGGCTCCTGCACAGTGTGAGTCAGTTTCCATGTCCGTTTCATTCATCTGTCAGTTTCGTTTTGAGTTTCCCCTGAAAAACCACACTTGCATCCAGGCTGGCCCACGTGTCACCCAGACAGTCTGGGGAACAGCAAAGCCTTCCATTCTCCGCTGGGTGGTAATAATAAACACCTGGGCTGAGTTAAGGCTGGCCCACCCCTAGAACTACCACTCCTCCATTGCTCGGGAAGATGCCGTCTAGGGTGACCAGACAGCAAATGTGAAAAATCGGGACAGGGGCTGGGGGGGTAATAGGAGCCTATAGAAGAAAAGGACCCCAAAATCGGGACTGTCCCTATAAAATCGGGACATCTGGTCACCCTAGTGCCGTCCCTTGCACAAACTCCCTACAGACCACAGCTAAAACCCCCTTGAAGCCAGGGATGGGAAAGGCCCATCAGATCACTGCTGCACCCTACACCCCAGTGTATTCTCCTGTGCTCTGTCCAGTCTGGTCTCTGAAGCCCCAAGCAACGGTGCTTCCATCATTTCCCATGGGACACAGCTCACAGTCAAGCTGCTTTTCCAGATAGTCCAACATTTTCCTGTTCTTCTTGGCGTAAGATCTAACACCCAGGTACCAGAGCTGACAACAATCTCCTGCCCAGCAAACACACTGTTCTTCCAGACAGCAGATGGAAACGCCTGTGGTTTTTTCTTTTAACCCCTTCACCTCTGAATTTTTTTTCCAACTCCGTAAAGGACACACAGCATTTGCCAGTCTTAAGCGCAATGTTTTACTGACACACCACACTCTGGGGCTGGAGGGAGAAAGGTCAGGGAAAACTTGACTGCTGCAGGTTTCAGGGGGTAGCCATGTTAGTCTGTATCAGCAAAAGCAACAAAGTCCTTGTGGCACCTGAGAGACTAAGAAATGTATTTGGACATAAGCTTTGGTGGGCTAGAACCCACTTCATCAGATGCATGGAGTGAAAAATACAGTAAGCAGGTATATATATTACAGCACATGAAAAGATGGGAGTTGCCTTACCAAGTGGGGGGTCAGTGCTAACGAGGCCAATTCAATTAAGGTGGACATCGCCCATTCCCAACAGTTGACAAGAAGGTGAGAGTATTAGCAGAGGGAAAATTACTTTTTGTAGTGATTCTAACAGACCTTGGGAGACAGACCAGTCCTCGCTTACAGACAGCCCCCCAACCTGAAGCAAATACTCATCAGCAACCACACAACAAAACCACTAACCCAGGAACCAAACCCTGCAACAAACCCTGCTGCCAACTCTGTCTGCATATCAATTCAAGGGACACCATCATAGGACCTAACCACATCAGCCACACCAGCAGGAGCTCGCTCACCTGCACATCTACCAATGTGATTAAAAAATATTAAAAAATTAAAATAAATGGAGATATCCTATCTCCTAGAACTGGAAGGGACCTTGACAGGTCATCAAGTCCACCCCCCTGCCTTCACTAGCAGGACCAAGTACTGATTTTGCCCCAGATCTCTAAGTGGCCCCCTCAAGGATTGAACTCACAATCCTGGGTTTGAAGCAACAGAGGGTCCTGTGGCAGTTGCCGTACTGCCTGCGCCAGGCAAAACTATGGGGTAACTTATTGCTTCTCGCATCCCTAGACCAGACAAACATTACTCAACAGGTGAGAGCAACCCTTAAGGTACAAGGCAAGCAACACAAGGGGTTAAGTCCTTTCTCCCTTCACCTTCCTTCCCACATCCCCTGCCATGTGCTGCCACTAGTGCAAGCAGCTGCAGCTCCCCCCTGTACCTGTCATTGCTGCTCTCGAGAGCCGGGTTCACGCTGCAAGACCGGTCCCCAAGTTCAGTCCAGCCTAGGCAGGGAGGGAATCCGGGGGGGTGTCTCTCTCCCCGCAGTCTGGCTGGCAAGTCCCGAGAAAACCACCGACACCGCCGCTTCTACTGCCCCACGATCCGTCAGGAAGAGAGCCCCTCTTTGAAGAGGCAGCAGCAGCAGCAGCACGAGAGCGAGAACCGTTTAATGAAGTTACTTGGTGCGTTGGCTGCCTCGTTTTTTTCCCAAGTCACGCAGACAGCCCCGGCCGCGCAGTTTCCTTTTGAAACAGGAGCGATGAGTAATAAGCCCTGCCCAGAGCACAGCCTCGGCGGGAGGAAAGAGAACAGGGACTTGGGGCGAAGTGAAGCAGAGATCCCTGAAGGCCCGTTTACCAGCACCGGGGCGGCCAAGCCTCCAGCTTTCTTTCAGGCACTTTGGACCTCCAGCAAGACAGCAGCCTGGAATGATAAAACCATCATGTGTCCTGACCAACAGGTGACTGGCAAGCAGAGGGAAGGGAGACTGTTAGGAGAGGGGGAAAGGGGCCCAGCTCCCTCCTTTGTCAGACAGGTTCCTCCCTGGTCTGACTGCTCCTTCCTTCCTCCCCCCCCCCTCCACCTGACACTCTGTCACAGCTGTTTCCATGGACACCAGTAGCTGCCACAGAAACCGCAGCAGGGACTTCAGACATCAAGAAATCCCCCCCTCCATCTGTCTATTGCTCCGTCCTTCCTGCAGAAGAGAAGTGGCTTCCCAGCGGAGAGCCTCCCACTGAAGTCTGCGAGAGTTTTGCCATCAGACGTCCACAGGAGTAGGATCGATTCCCCTAATTTGTCTAGCAGTAACAGGGAAGAGGAATGGCCCAGAGAGAGAGAGAGAGACACACACACACACACACCCCAGCTCTTGAGAAACAGGAACGGGAAGCCTCAAGTTTCTTGGAGGGGAAGTGGGGGTGGACAGATATCGACCACGACTGGGTTCAGCAGAACAGTCAGGTAGTAACTGGTGTGAGGAGAGCAACTGAGCTTTCAACAGGTGGAGAGATTATTTGTGGTTATTACAGCACTGGGGTCATCAGTGCTACAATAATCAGGGTTGGATATTAGGAAACACTATTTCACTAGGAGGGTGGTGAAGCACTGGAATGGGTTCCCTAGGGAGGTGGTGGAATCTCCTTCCTTAGAGGTTTTTAACGCCCGGCTTGACAAAGCCCTGGCTGGGATGATTTAGTTGGGGTTGGTCCTGCTTTGAGCAGGGGGTTGGACTAGATGACCTCCTGAGGTCTCTTCCAATCCTAATCTTCTATCATTCTGATTTTTGAACTATATGGCAACAGTGGGGCTAGACTCAAGGCCAGAAGGGACTATCACAGGGGTCGGCAACCTTTCAGAAGTAGTGTGCTGAGTCTTCATTTATTCACTCTAATTTAAGGTTTTGCGTGCCAGTAATACATTTTAACGTTTTTAGGAGGTCTCTTTCTCTAAGTCTATAATATATAACTAAACTATTGTTGTATGTAAAGTAAATAAGGTTTTTAAAATGTTTAAGAAGCTTCATTTAAAATTAAATTTAAATGCAGAGCCCCCCGGACCAGTGGCCAGGACCTGGGCAGTGTGAGTGCCACTGAAAATCAGCTCGCGTGCCGCAGGTTACCTACCCCTGGACTATCGTGGTCATCTGGTCTGACTTACTGCACATTGCAGGCCACAGAACCTCACCCACCCACTCCTGTGATAGACCCTGTAACCTGAAGTCCTCAAATCATGTTTTAAAGACTTCAAGTTACAGAGAATCCCCCATTTACACTAGTTTAAACCATGCTCCATACTGCAGAGGAGGCAAAAAAAAAGCCGCACAGCCAGAATCTAAACCCTCTTGTTACAAAAATGTCCACTATCTTTTGAGCTAGAGAAGAATCCAGTCTGGGTCTGACATGATTAGCTGTTCTGATTACATCCAGGAGAGGGCAGCACACACATGTATCCTATATATTACACTGTAATAACCCCATAGCTGAGGTGAGGTACTCTGACAGTCCCCCGATTTCTACAGCAGGGAACCAGATGCCACAAAGGGCCTTCAACTCTGGATCTCTTTTCTCCTAGTCCCACAGACAACAGTCCTCAAACTTGTTTGGGTTTTCAGGGCTAGTGACTCAGGCTTTTGGCTATAAGCAGGTCTCAGGGGCTGGGCAGTTGAGTTTCTTGGTGGACTAGATTAAGTTCTCTTGAATCAGGGCATTCATTGGTGCGAGTTGAAGATGCACATGTGTCTAGAAAACGTGACAGCACGTTATACAAATGAAAGCAATACAATTATACATTAAAGATAATCTAGATTTGAATGCGCTTCACACATCTCAACACCCCTGGGAGATAGATCTGTATTAACACCCCAGTTTAGAGGTGGGGAAACTGAGGCACATAGGTATGCATCTGACTCACAGCAAGTCAATGTCAGATCTGAGAACAGAACCCAAGAGTCCCAATTCCCAGAATCCCCTGCTTTCACCAACAGACCCTATTCACTCCCTCAACTAAGTGGACCTATAGCAAGTTCCTGTTGATACCTCAGTGACAGGCCATGGGCCTGTTTAGGGTATCCCTAGTAGGAATGCAATCACAGGATTGGGGCACCTGTTTCCATGTGGGATGCTGCTGCACACTCTCTTGTGACATTGCACATGGACACAAGCAGGAGCCCTCACTGGCTTGTGTGTCACAATGCAGCACCATCAGGTCCCAAATGAACTCGGGGTTCACCCAGCCTGCAAGCTGCGTGAGAACCACCTCCACTTCGGGACATCCCTCTCCTCAGACTCGAGTGCCACATACAGAGGTCAGAGCCGGAGTGCGCAAGTTCTGAGAAGCCAGAAGAGATGTCCTAATGGGCTAACCCTTAGCTTTGGAGTCCCTGCATTCCACAGAAGCACAGGCTCAAATCAGCCAACTCAGCCCTTCATCCATGTGAGGCAGATCAATCAAGCTCTATGCCATGTACTGCAGGAAGGTCCTTTTGAATGAGACCTTTGAAACCAAGGTTATGCACGGCCATTAACGATCCTATGGTGCTTTCTGCAAGAGCAACATTTGCTCAGTGTCTAAACCTTAAACCCTCTTCTCTCAGCTGTGCTCTGTGCCTGGCTACAACGCTGCACCCCAGAGGTAGCTGCATTTCAGTAGTGCCCTGTGTATACAGCGAGAAATCTGATACATGGCATATGTGCTTAATTTAAAGATTATCTGGAACCTCTCCAGGAGTGAGTTCTGCTCTCTCAGGCAGTCAGTTAAATCTTTACCCGTGCAAAGGAAGAAATTCATCCCTCTTCTCTGATGTGCTTTGGGGGCTAGCAGGTTCCCCAAGGGAACATAGCCCTGGAACAGGTCCTGGATTTTAAATGTATTTATTGTATACACCACTTTAGAGGTGCCCTAAATTATTATTTGCATCCTTCTTAAGCCACTCACACAAGGGAAAATGAAACTGAACAGAAAGCCGTCCTTGATTTACAGCTGCAGGCCACGATAATTACATCAAACAGAAGATGTGTCTTCAGTAATGAGCTCTGTAGGGCATGTAATCTGTAAGCCTGTGCATACTGGACTAGATGCTGAGCTGGGGCATCAGTGTCGCTTTAATGAAGAGAATGGTGTTACACCGATTTACCCTAGCTGCGGATCTAACTTCACAATCTGTCAATGATTCAGTATCAAAACTGAAGGGAAGAGGGGTTGTAACTATTTTAGAAACAAAATCCAGTTTCTGTTTTGGTTCGCCCCACTCTCCTTAGATTTCACTTTGGAATTAAAGTGAAACTGATCTGAAACAGACAATAATTCGGGGCTTTGCATAGTTTTCAATTCAGGGATGATCGGGAGATCACCTCTCTGCTCTCTCTTTCTTGTGACAGAACTTTTATCAGAGTACTGGCTGGTTTTATTTCAAACATGCCAAGCGATGGAGCTCAAGTGATCTCAGAAAGTTCCTGCTGGATGCATCTGTACTGACCTCTGTACTTTTCCATAAGCATTTGCCTCAAACTAAAAAAGAATCCCATCTGGTAAAGACCCTGTGCAGCTGACTGAAATGCCTGTCGGGAAGAATCTGTTAGAGATTAACACAAGCTATTAATATAGCAAATGCTTTCTTAATTAACACGCTGTGCTCGTTGAATCTGAGAACCCTCAGCAGGATTGTTAGGGTTCCCTACAACCCAGAGAGCGCCCACTGAAAACTCCCAGTTTAAAACCACGTTGTTCATTTTTAATGAAACGAGACAGACCTCATGCAATTCACGGTAGATGCATATTTATTCCGTCAGCATAAAAAGGCACACGTTGACCAAGATGGAAAAACTGCCGTTCTGAAAGTGGAACACAATGATCTAGTCCCCAGTCTTGTATCTAATTTGTTTTGCTACACTTTTATAGCTGCCCATGGAAAGTAATACCCTCTTCCCAATTAATTTGCCTTCTCGGCCCGTAGCCTCTTGCAAACGTTGACCAAGCCAATCTGAATGTGGTGAAAACACTCACACTGGATACTGAGCTGGGTGGGCAGGAGTGTAGGTCTTTAATATTAGACAAAACACTGAATTCAGCTGTCTTGCCTTTTGTCACCTTACTTCCCCAATGTGTTGCAATGAATTGCGATATAGCTCCTTTGCACCCATAGATTTGGGGTAGGAATCTACATCTTCAGTGTCCAGTGCCAGAAGGGAAGGAACGGATTTGGGATTCTGTTCCATGAGCAATGTCTCAAACTCATCTTCCCCCAACTGCCCTTTGTGACCTTAGTGCCTCTCTAGATTTCCGTGTTGGGTAAAATGTGTGCTATGTTTTGATGCAAGTCCCTTGTGGTCACAGTGCCAAATTTCAACACACCTATAGTAGCTGGATGCAACTACAGAGACATGCTCTCCCAACATGTTCTAATGAGTGTCACGGGGCATCCATTCTCCTTTCTTCAATCAATCAGCCAGGAGGCTGACGGTGGTTTCTTATCAAGTTGGAGACTTCACCTTTCTGTTATTTTTATGGCTGCACCACTGAAGATGGCTAATTTACAGTCTAAGGAGCAAGTTGCACCTGTCTTTCTTTTTCAGCTTTCTCATTTTTCAAAGGTTGCCCAGCCATCATCTCTTTTATTTCTTGCTAGGGTATTCCTCTCACCCTTAATTCTATCCCAAAATAGAAGGAAGGGAAAAGGCTGTAGACACTTCAGATAGAGTGGAGGTTTAATAGAATAAGGCAACTAGAAACATGCAGTTTTAAGAAGGCTCCACATCAGAGCCCTCACTAAAGGCAAAATTCACCCTGCAAAGGACCAGCACAAGAGCAATTAAGTCCCCCTTAAACTAGGTCTCAAATGGTGTGTAGGGTCTTGTGCTGGCCCCACAATGGGAAGGCGAGAACTAGAAAAGGTTGACTATGTAGAGTTGACCCTGAAGATCAGCACCGCCTCTTGTGAATCTAGGGTTTAGATCATATTTTTAAGTGACTGAGAGGAGAAAAGAGAAGTGGTCAAGTGCTCAAAAAAGACTGACCGAGACCCAAGAGTCAATAGGGCTTTAGATAGAAACAGAAAACCACTTCCTTCAGTCTAAGGCCTTGTCTATATTGGGGCTGTAGCCATCTGTGTAACTAACCCAGGGGTAGACAAACTATGGCCCGCAGGCTGGATCCAGCTAGTCAGGGCTTTGGATCTGGCCCGCGGGACTGCCACTGCTGTGGCGCTGCAGGCCCCGCACCGCTCCCAGAAGTGGCCGGCACCACATCCCTGAGGCCCCTGGGGAAGGGGGAGGGGGCAGGGGGCTCCGCGTACTGCCCTCTCCTGCAGGCACCACCCCCCCCAGCTCCCATTGGCTGGGAACGGAGAACCGCGGCCAATGGGAGCTTCGGGGGAGTTACCCGCAGGTGAGGGCAGCACGCGGAGCCCTCTGCGCCTCCCCCCCCCCCCCGGGGCCGCCGGGATGTGGTGCCAGGCGCTTCTGGGAGCGGCACGGTGCAGCGTGGCACGGGGCCAGGGCAGGCAGGCAGGGAGCCTGCCTTGGCCCTGGTGCGCGCCTTTGCCACCCTGGAGCCGCTCCAGGTAAGCGGCGCTGTGCCGGAGCCCAAACCCCAACCCCCTGCCCTGAGCCCCCTGCTGCACCCCAACCCCCTGCCGCACCTCTCCCACACCCCAACCCCCTGCCCTGAGACCCTTCCCGCATTCCACACCCCTCCCTGAACCCCAACCCCCTGCCCTGAGCCCCCTCGGTCAGCCTGCACCCCAACCCCTTGTCCTGAGCCCCTTCCTGAACATCGCACCCCCTCCCACACCCCAACCCCCTGCCCCAGCCCTACATTCATTGCCCTGCATGCAATTTCCCCACCCAGATGTGACCCTCGGGCCAAAAAGTTTGCCCACCCCTGAGCTAAACTGATGTAGCTGCACTAACACAACCTCCGAAGGTAGCCTCGGTGCACCGGCCTGAACCGTGATTGGGACCGATGCACTGAGTTTACACTAGGTATCTCCACTGGTGCAGCTGCACACTGGTGGCTAGGTCAGCAAAGCTCTGCCGGTCAGGAGCGTGGGGCTTTTATACTCTGAACAAGGTAGGGTGGTTGATCAAATGTAGACCAAGCCCAAGGCTTTAGAGCTACAGATTCGGCCACGTTGGTGGATCTGACCCCGCCCCATCGTTCCAGAGTGCAGGTGAGTCTGAGGGCTGGTCTACACTGAAAAGTTACATTGGCACAGCTCCGTCTCTCAGGGGTGTGAAAAATCCACACTCCTGAGATGTAACTAAAATGATCTATCCCCTGGGGTACACAGCGCTAGGTCGACAGAGGAATTCTTCCATTGACCTAGCTAGTGCCTCTTGAAGACGTGAATTAACCACCGTGATGGGAGAACCCCTCCCAGCACTGTCGTGTCTACACTGATGCCCTACAACGGTGCACTGTGACATTGCCACTGTGCCTCTGTAGCGGGGTAAGTGCAGACATAGCATCATCCTGTCTCTGACCTGGGCTTTAGTGCAGCTCCAAATGAAGTGATGACCCCATCTACGGTGCAAGATGGAAGTGACGTGGAGACACGTGTGTTGGAGCCAGTTCATCCCACTGTGGTTTGGTCAGACTAGATGATCCTGATGGGCCCTTCTGGCCTCAAAGTCTGTGAGTCTATGAGTAGCACAGATGGGGACCTAAGCCTGTGCTCCTACAAACTACCTTGCTGGCACTTTGATTTTGTCCTGAAACAGGAATTTTTTTAATAAGCCAAGATTTTTCGCCAGTGAGACTCGAGTCTGTGGGGATATTTTCTAAAAGGCCGGTTCTGAAGCGTCACACGCCCCATCTCTCCTAACCATCTGTCTCGAGGCTTCCTGCAGCACCTCGATCAAGCCTCAGCAGCACGGGCCTCCTGTTTGATTCTGCCTCTCGCCCACACCCTCAGCCAGCTCTGCATGTGGCAGTTGTAGATGCCAAGTCATTTTCCTGCCTCAGTCCTGTCTCTTACTCCCCTGATATCTCAGACCTCTTTGATCCTGAGCACACGCCACCTGCTCTGCAGCCTTGGGCTCCTGGCATCTGCACTGAAGATAATTAGATTGTCCTTCAGACTTTCTTTTTAACGAAGCAAACGTAATGCTGAGACACAGATAAAGAGAGCGGTTAAAGAACAGGGGAAGCAGAATGCCAGAACAGGTTGGGGTGAAGACAAAACAGTGCAACAAGAAGTCAAAAAGGCATCCAAAGCTGCATGTGTCTGCTGTGGGTCTCTTGCCAGCTCCACCACAAACTTCCCTGTGCATTTCAGTTTGCGGTGGTATCCGGAACACCCCCCAGAGTCAGCCGCACAGGCCTCAGCTTGGCATAATAAAGGGGGGAATTAATCCTGCCAGAATTCGCTCCAACTCCAGTCCTGAGAGTTACTAAACTCCCCTTTGGCATTAGCTGAGGGCCTGGAGAGAGGAGTGGATATTTCCTGGTTTGTTCAGGATTTCCCTTCAGCCAACCCTGCAAGCAGTCACCAATTAACCCTTTCTGTCCTCTCAAACCCATTCCACCCAAGGTTAGGGAAGCAAAAACCTAGCCCATTGGCTGCCTAAGGAACAGGTGCCTAATTCAACAACTAGGCAAAACATTTGAGTGAACAGGTAAAAAGCCTTGTACGCAGTGTCCAAGTGATCCGAGAACCACAACAAAATACATGAGCACGTCAGACAAATGAATGGGTTATGAAGAATCATCTATGTCTCCTTTCCCCCCCTTTCCTTTGATGGCTAGATATTTCCCCTTGTTTAATGTTGCCTGTGCCAGGACTTATCCATCCCATAATAATAATACCTGGGTCTTATCAGTAGATCTCAAAGCACTTTACAAAGGAGAGAAGTATCACTGTCACCATTTTACAGATGGGGAAACTGAGGCACCGGGTGGTGAAATGACTTTCCCCCAGTCTCCCAACAGGCCAGTAGCAGAGCTGGGGATAGAAGCCAGGTGCCAGTGCTCTACCCATTAGACCACACTGCCTCCCCCAGGATAATTATTATTGGCCATTGTTCCTGCAGAGGCAGGTGTGTTCCACATTGCTACAGACCAACATACAAATGCAGAGTCTCAAAAAAACCAATGAACACACCGGCTGCAGAGGAACAACAAAGCTTTTCTTTACTAAATAGTAGTTACTCCTGGGGGAATTCTGCACCACTGCGCATGTGCAGAATTCATGTGCTGGGCAGAATTCCCCCCCACACACAGAAAATACATTCTGCTGGAAAGGCACTGCTGTTACACCTTTCATCCACAAGGGACCACTGTGGCACCAGAACAGAGCAGGAGCAGCCCCTGCTGTGGATAGGGAAGAAAAAGAGGCTGCCTTCCTCACGGTGCCCTGCCTGTGGTGTCAGGTCAAGGGGAACGTGATATTGGGGGGATGGACAGCGTGGGGCACATGGGGCTACTGGGGGGGGGGTCATAGACTGGGGTTCAGAAGGGCTAGTGGGAGGGACAGACGGGGCGGGGGCTCAATGGGAGTGGGAGTGCAAGGACACATAGGGATGGGGGATGCAGGGCCACATGGAGACAGGAGGTGCAAGGACACATGGAGGTGCAGGGACACATGAGGACAGGGGCAGATGTGTCTGACTGAATGAGAGAGGCTAGGGGTCAGCCAGGTCTGCATGATTGAGGCTCCTTAACAATCCTTCCCTGCCTCCCCCCAAAAAACCTGTTCCATATTTCTCCCACCCACACCCAATAATCCTCCAAGTTCACACCCATACTCGTTCCCAGAAATTACTTCCTTCTCCCTCAGCTCCTCTGTTACCCCCAGCTCCCACAAGCCTTTTCACTGTTTCTGAGGGGTGCGGTAAATATGTTTCTGTATTATTGTTTAAATGAATTATTACTCAGCGTTCTGTATTAATATGCCTAGTAAGGAACCTATTTGTCAAAAATCACTTCCTGAATCTTTTTGGTTGTCTGTATTGTTACAGACATAGTTGCTGACAGGTATTTTGAAATAAATTACCAAAATAATTGAAACTGGTGTGATTATATTGTGTTGTTTTGACAAATAAAATGTGCAGAATTTTAAAATATTGAGCGCAAAATTTTAATTTTTTTTGGCTCAGAATTCCCCCAGGAATGAGTAGCTCTACTCGGAAAAATAACAGGCACCTTAGAGACTAACAAATTTATTAGAGCATAAGCTTTCGTGGGCTACAACCCACTTCTTCGGATGCATTCTGTCTACTCGGAAACACAGTCATAATTAAGGCTATGATGATGTCATGGAGGTCACGGAATCCGTGACTTCCAGAGACCTCGGTGACATTTTCTGCTCTGGGACTGGAGCTGTCAGCAGGCAGCCCTGCAGCTCTCAGCCACTGCTGGCAGCACGAGTCCCCTGGAGCTTCCAGGCCCCATGGGTAGGGGGGTCCCCCGGAGCTCCCAACCCCTACAGGCAGCCGGGGGACGCCGCAGCTCCTAGCTGCCAAGGGCAGCGGGGCTCCTTACAGCTGCCCAGATGTGGCAGGCAGCAAGGGGACCCCAGAGCTCCCAGCTGCTGTGGGGGGGCCGAGGGGATCCCAGAGCCTGTCCACTATGGGTGCTGGACCCTCCTCCATTTTGTCAGGGATATTTTTAGTAAAAATCACGGACGGGTCACGGGCTTCCATGAATTTTTGTTTATCACCCGTGACCCGTCCGTGATTTTTACTAGAAATATCAGGGACAAAATCTGAGCCTTAGTCATAATTATTGAAAGTACAACGGACTGTTAAGGTGCCCTGTTTATTCTATATAAAGCCCCAAAGTATATTATAATATGCTTGGGAAACAATCCCAGGATTTGGAACCCCATTTATGGAAGGCCTCCCAAAAAACCAAGGTGTATGAAATGTTCGCACATATACAGTATTGCTCCAGGAGGACAAAAGCTAAGGAGTCCTGATCTTCCACTGAAATCAATGGCAAACCCCTACTTACTTCCTTGCAGGATAGGGCCAAAGGTAAATAATGTGATACACTTAAGTGGATCTAGAAAATATTCAGGAAATGAACTGTTGGGAGTAGCTCATTTTGACTGACTGTTCCAAATCTAAAGCAATGATCTCACCTGTTTATACCGGCTAATTAGGGTTGGTAACATGGAAGGCAGATTGAATGAATTATTAATAAAAATGTGCATGACAGATCTGTAAGTTCCACGATGGCTTGACTTCAACCCATAAAGTTTTCTGTATAAAAACTATATGCACTTAAATCTTTATGCACTCAAACCTGGGAAGTTTATAAACTCTCCAGAAAGACGCATGAAGAGTTTATCAGCTCAGCAGAAGAAAGGTTTTCTACTACAAAGTGTATGAAAACCACCGGGTTTGTCAACTCTGCAGTTTCTCAGCCTCACTGTCTCCCTTCCCTCAGATTTATCTCAACCCACAACTGTCAAGATGAATTTCATGTCCCTGGTACACAGATATGGGCTGGAGTGGCAAAGCTCCGATCCAAATCCAGTGTCTTCCCAAGTCCGTGATGTGTCAGGTCCAACGTTTTGCCCTGGCCCAGTTGTCCAGCTGTCAGCAGCGCCGTTTGGATCCAGATCCAACCCTCTTCAATGTTCAATTGTGTCCAGATCTGGGATTTTGTTTCAGGTCCGTATCTACATCTAGGTAACCAAAACTGCACTGGCCATGGATAGGAGGCCTCTGAGGAACACACGTCAGCACCACAGTCACCAGTGTTGCAAGTCAGTGAGTGGCCCTCTTCCCTTTGAGTCAGCATCCACCCCATGGCACTGTGGATAGTGTGGCCTTTTGTCTAAAGACTCAGGCATTCCAATACAGGATCAGAGCCAGTGCTCCAGCCTAGTCTGATACCCTGTCTCTCACAGTGGCCAGCATTGGATGCTTCAAATGATGGTGCAAGAATCCCAGTAATGGATCATTATGAAATAACCTACCCGTAAGGGTAGTTTCTACCTAGCCCTGGTTGATGAATACGCCTCATACATTTTTTTATCCTAGCTAATGTAACCATGCATGTTCTCATTCACTATCAAAATGTCTAAGCCTTTTTTGAGTTAAGCTCTTGATAAGTAAAGATCCCATGGCACATTTTGTAAGAGTCAAGGCATCGGAATTTTTTTCAGGACACTGGGGCTAAGTTGGTTCATTATGTTCCAACTCCCTACATTCCTCCTGCAGCGTCAGTTGGATAAGATATTCTTCACTCTCTCTCCTGTAGTGCTGCTCTGAGCTATTTAAAGGAGGCTGCCTTCCGACCTGCCAAGTCTCCTTCATTGGGGATGTGACCCCATTTGGGATTGGTTTTCAGGCAGGATTTTCAAAGTCTCTCCCTCTTGGGAGGACGGATGTCCTTGCGTTTCAATGAGACATTTAAAATTTTCCCTTAAAATTAGGCCCTTCAAATTCCTACCGCTCAACAATGGTGCACATTGCCTCGTGGAGATAGCTGCATTTCTGAAATGATCCCTGGCATATGTAGGGACTCTCTTCTCGTTTACACTGCTGGGGTCAACTGGGGGAACTCTGCTGAAGCAGTGTAAAACCAGAGTGAGAACACAATCAACCCCATAACTTGTAAAGTCTTGAGAACTTTGATGAAAAGTGCTACACAGATGTCAGTTATTATTGTACATAACAGGAATCTCCCCTCCTAAAATAAACCCGATTTTCCAGTGGAATAGACTGGCCCCAGGGGGACTCTATTTCTCTTAAGAGCATTTATTTAGTGCTGAATTCAATGAGTCCTAATATTGATCCAAACTGAAACCTCAGATCCAACCCCCCTGAACTTTAGGCAAGTTCAGATCCAGGCTTCCGGGCCTGAACCCATCTCTCTAATGAACTGCAACCTCAGATCCAAGCACTAGGAAAGTCTGGATCTGAACTGCATGGCACAGGCCCATCTCTCATCCCAAGGCACGTCTGTGTCACAGAAAGTAGCACCTGCTCAGTACCTGATTCACTTCTGCTTTATCATTTAAATGAGCAACTTTGGCCAAGTGTCTTCACGCCTCTGCCTGAGTTTCCCCATATGTTCAACGGGGATAATATTTACTTAGTAACATCATCTAGCATTTCCCAGTGCTGTTCACCCATAGATCTCAAAGGGCTTGTAAAAGCAGGTAAGTGTTACCAACCTCATTCTACAAATTACAGTTATGCCTCATTCTACAAATGGCGAATCTGAGGCATCACTGAAGTTAAAAGACTTGCTCCAGGTCACTCAGCAAATCATTGGTAATAAGGAATGTGACCCAGGGACTCCTGACTTCCTGCCTGCTTCTGTATCACATCACTCGCCATCATAGGCTTTAGAGCAACAGTTGTCCTATCAGACATCTCAGGGATTATTTGACAGCTGTGTGCAGTCAGCTCTTCCTCAAGGGATCAGTAAACGCCCTCTTATGACCTCTACTCACTGTTCACATGACACCAGGACTGTTTTCTTCGGTCCCCAATTAAGCACCCTTTATGCTGAAACCAATGGGAGTTTTGCCAGAGTAAGGTATGCTCAATAGGCGCTTACAACTTTGGTGGAGATGCTCAACAATCCTGTAGCCACACGTGGAGCTACAGTGACCCCTGGTGGTGCATGTAAGTTTCGACTCCGGTTTATGTGGTTTAATCTTAATATAAATTGAAATTACAGTTTATACCGACCCTGGCCCTCAGAGCCTATTTTTTTCCCTCCCTGGCAGCACAGATTTCATTAGTCCTGCTGCCCTCTTGCTTCTCTAACCAATTCAGACATAAGCACAGTGTCAAAGGGCACTGACAAAGCAGCTGAAGCCGTGCAGGACTGGAAAGCTTTCAATCAGTCAGAACAATTGAACTTGCTGAGAAGACGACTCATGAACACCTCCCTCACTGCCTGCAGACTGGCCTCTTTGACCAGCTTGTTTCTATGATGTTCACCCTTTGCTACTCGAGCACAAATACTCTGCCCGTCTACAGCACCTTTCAGTGGAGGATCTCAAAGCTTCTCACAAACAGGAGCCTCACCACAGCTCTGCAAGACAGGCATTAAAGCCAACAGGGAAACTGAACTACAGAACTGCTGAGTTGCACAGGTGCTCATAGGAGGTTAGTTGCAGGGCCAAGAATAGAATCCAGGAATCCTTGCAGAACCCTGAACTAACCATTAGGACGCACTACCTCCCCTGTTTGTTTTTTAAGTGGGACAGTAGACAGACATACCCTCCACCCACTGTGGAAGATCCAGGTGGTTAAATATAAGAAGGAAGAGCCTCTCAATAGTGGACGTGGGACATGTAATTCTCCCGTTGGTTCAGAAAAAGTCATCCCCAGACAGAGGAAAGAAGACAGTCGGACATTACCCACAACCAACCTGCACCTGGAAACACAGGCTCTTATTGTAAGGACCTGGCCCAACTATTGGTAATCCAGTGCATCGCGCTAGGTGGCACTGGTTGTCTGGAGAGATCCTGCCTATGGGAGCTGCTGACCCAGAACAGTGCTGTTTAGTTACGTGCTGTGCAACAGTTAATAAAGGTAACCTGTGTGAGATCTCTGACTCTGTGTTGCATTCAAGGAACTATAAGAATTAGGCAGCGTGCAAGCACGGGGCAAGATCTTTCCATTCAGGTAACTGCATATAGCATCCTTCCGCTTGTCCAGCTCTCCTCATGCCCACGCTAGCCGTCACCAGCACCCTCCGAGGCACTGATGGAGACAGACTGCAACCCCTTTTGTTCGTGACATTGTACCCAAGCTGTTACCTACTTCCGAGTCTGCCTTCCCCAAGGTCTTAGAGGCATGAGTCTGAGACTGTCCCCAGGTAATAGGACCTCAGACCCAACTGAGATTTCCTTCTACAAAAGCAGGTTTTGTAACTGGATTGTCAACAGAGAATTATAAAACAACCTGATGTGCAAAATATACTTCCCGAGCCAAATACAATGGAAAACGATCTTAGGCAGCTGTTAAGCTTAAATTACAAAGGCCTGTAGAACATACCTGCGAACCAGTCACAGCTACAAAAAGCTCCTTCCCTCTCCCAAGGAAGGGTTTAATGGCTAGCAAAATCCCTCCTTCCTTCACAAGAAACCAACCTTATTCTACCAAACATCTACCCTGCTGGCCAAGGAGAGGTTACCCCCTGCCTCATCTTCTGTAGCCATTTGGCCTGACTCGGGCTTCAGCTCAACTCCCCACACGGACAACTATCAGCAACAGCTGCCATCAAGAGAAATCACTGGGGCTGAACTTTTTTATTTGCCTCTTTAGTCTGTATAAAGGACATGCCAAAGATTAGACTAGACCAGGGGTTCTCACAGCACATTTTTTGGTAGCCTCCAAGTGCGGCATTTATTTATGTAGGGTTTTTTTTTCAGAATCAGTAATAAAAATAATGTACAGTTGTCTCTATTCATTACTGGACCTAAAGGGACTAGAAACACATATAAGGCACTTTGCATGTTCTTGTCTTTTTGTTGTTGTTGTTTCTTTTGCTTTTTTCATTGCTTTTTTTAAAGACTTGCTAGCTAGTAAGTCTGCAGCTGTGGAAAGTGCCATTTGTATGTTTATTAATATCACTTTTCACAGCAGACTTACTCAGCCCCGGCAAACTCTGGGACAAATTAAGCCCTGGATGGGGAGGTGGGCAGGGAGGCAGCAGGGCCAAGGGACGATGGTGGGTGTGGTGAGCCTGGGGCTGGAGCCTGGAACCATAGCCTGCCACCACATGGTTGGAGCCCGAAGCCCTGCGGCCAAAGAAGACTCCCGGGGGGGAGGGGGGGGGGGAGGGCCCAACCCCTGCTGGCGGCCATGGGAGAGGGGCCACTGCTTTGCGCCCCCCCAAATCACAGCCCAGGAGGCTGTGGCCGCAAGAAAAGCCCCTGGTGGCCGTATTTGAGAAACGCTGGACTTCAGCTGCAGGAGCTGGTATTTTAACTACAGCATCTAAGCCTGTTCAGAGCCCGTGTGCATAACATGGTGGATAAAGCACTGCTGCTACCTTGTCTTCTAGGAGAACTTACCAACGCCTCAGAAATAAAAACAACGAGGAGTCCTTGTGGCACCTTAGAGACTAACAAATTTATGTATTTAGTCTCTAAGGTGCCACAAGGACTCCTTGTTGTTTTTGCTGATACAGACTAACACGGCTACCACTCTGAAACCTGTCAGAAATAAAAGAAAATACAAAAGCCATTAAGGACACTTCCCAGACAACACCATCAACCAGTTATAAAATGGCCACTTTAAATTTGGCAGAGACAAGCAGCTGCTGTGCTAAAGGGTGAATGTCCCTCCACCCCCCGCCCCATGGCTTGCTGGGAAAAAGTTGAGAAGGGTATGTTAGTAGGGACAAAGGGAGTTGTTTCTGTGTAGTTAATATTAAAGGAGGGGTGACCAGAGGCTGCATAAACTAACTAACCAACCCACCCAGGAGTAGATGTCTGTATTCAGGGTTTGTCTACATGGAGAAATTGACTGGAATAGGCTATTCTGCAATTGCTCCCTTGGTGGATGTGCTATTCTGGAATAAAAAG
>NW_020664579.1:546977-570636 GCF_002925995.2 Terrapene triunguis
GCCCCTGGAGCAGGGGCTGGAACCCAGGAGTCCCGCAGCCTGGTGCCCCGACCTTAGCCACACCACTAGGCCCCGTGGACCCTCTGCCTTCACCCTCTCTAAACAATAGTGCAGCGCCCCTCCCCCGCTGCACTGTTCGCCCTACATCAAAGTGTCAATAAAGTTATTGAAATTGAAAAATAATAGAGGCCGCTTCACCTCTCGCGAGAACTGATCCACCCGCTCCAACGGACGCTCTCGCGAAAGTGCGAGAGGACTAGGCGGAAGTCTCGCGCGATTTCCCTTTGCCCGCGAGAAGTGGAGGGGGAAATCCCGGCTCGGCCTCAGCAGCATGGGGAGCGGTAGGTTCGAGGCGGTTGTTTTCCCTCCTCGCAGGTGCAAAGCGGCAGCTTCCTGAGTCACTCCCGCCCTCGCGTGTGTTTAGGGGCAGATTCGTCTCTCCCGGGGATGGAGGCGAATCTGCCGAAGCGGAAAGAAACGCGCAAGTCGCTGAGGATCAAAGTCATCTCTATGGGCAACGCCGAGGTGGGCAAGGTGAGAAGCAGTGGAAGCAAGATGGGGAGGGGATTGGCTCCGATGGGAGTGACTGACAAGCGGGCTGTTCAATCGGATGCCCTGCAGCCCGTTGGCCTGTGAGGGAGGCAGCGGATTGGTTGAAAAGTTCGACTGACGCGCTGGTGAGTCAATCGAGACCCTCCTAAATTGGCCGTAGGCAGGTGGAGGCGGGGCATGATTATTCATTACCCAGTCAGACCCCCAGCATTGTGGGGGGGAGCTTCTGAGTGGTGGTTTACTGGTGGAGGGGGCGGGGTGCTCACTCTGGCCTTTCATTGGACCAGAAGGCCCGGGCCGGGACCGTTGCTTCTATGCCCCTCCCCCTCGTGGGCGGGGCGTCCTGACGTCCCTGTTGGCTTTAGGGCTCTGCCCCCCTGGTTGGGGGGGGGGGGGGGGGGGGGGGGGGGCGGGCGCCGGGGGGGGCGGCGCCCGCGGGGGGGGGGGGGGGGGGGGGGGGGGGAAGGAGACTCTCCCTCGCTCAGAGCAGTACAGGGCCCAGGACTCGCATTCTGGTGACCCCAGCGCTGGGCCCTGGGCTGGGAACTGCGCCCGCCCGAGCGGACACCCCTGCCTGGGCGTCCTGGCCCTACTGGTGCCCCACTGCCAACTTCCAGCCATCAAAGGTCATGAGTCGGACCCCCAGAAACCATGAGATTGGCCCCAAATCCCTGGATTTTCTAAGAAAAGCTCATGGTCTGTTTTCTAGGCCCGTCTCTTGATGTTTGAACTGCCCGTGCCCAGGGTGTGCGCGTGGGACGGTGGGTGTCGCCCGCTCTCCCGCATGGACAGGCTACGCTGATTTTGGCCCCTGCTGCAGGAGCTCTCACCCCCACATCTGCCCATCTCCTGCCCAGCAATTAATCCTGTTCTCTAGTCCCCCGTCAGTTCTGTCCCCACCCAACCCCCCTTGCTTCAGTCCCCCAGCCCTCCTCATCACCACCCCATCAGTTCAGCCCTCCTACCCCATCGACCCCCACTGCCCTCAGTTCATCCGCCAGCACTCACCCTGTCTGCTCAGAACCTGCCATGGTACAGCCCCCTCACCCCATCAGCCCTCCCAGCCTCACCTCTGCTCCTCTTAGGATGCTTTACCCTCCCCAGGCCTCGGGGCCTGCAGTCGGGTCCCCGCTTCTACTTCCCAGGCTGACAGTGGGAGCCTCTCCTTCACAGTGGTCGGGGCTCCCGCTGTCAGCCCTCCGCAGGTGGCTGTGGCACCTGCTGGGAGCCCCAGGGTGGACAGACAGCGAGCGGGCGCTGCCCCCCGAGCAGGGGTTCCCAAACTCTTTTCCCCTGAGGCTCACTTGTGCAGCTGCAACAGGCATTGCGGCTCAGTATTAACACTTCCCACTGCGTCCGGGAGGGAGACTAAGGGTAACGGGGGACTTGCCCAGGAGGGGGCTGTGAGTCGAGCTGTTCAGGGGGCGGATGAACCTTTAAACTGTGCCCCTCCCTCTCCCGATGAGTGTATACAGTTTGATATTGCTCCCTTCCATCTCACCCACCAGGCAGGCAAGCTATCATCCCCTCTGGCTGATCAAATGGGAAATCAGACAAGGGGCTGCTGAGCACGCAGCCTGGTCTCCCCGAGCCGCCACGCGTTCACCAGGGAGAGGGGAACCACGGGACGTGCATGGTCTCTCGCTTCAGCAGGGACCAGGGCCAGCGAGAGGGGGAAGGGGCCGGGCAGGTGCCACAGCTAGCCCCCGCTGAATGCCTTGAGCTCATCACCTGGCAGGCCTGTCCCAGTCACCTACCAGCACCCTGGGGCTCCTGCCAGGCACCTCCTGCCCAGGAACAAGGGAAGGGTTCAGGGGCTGCCAGTGCTGGGTAGAGGCAGGTGCTCAAGCCGGGCCTGGCCATTACTAATGACGGCCCAAACACGGCATTGTCCAGGAGGAAGACAGAGCAGCACTGCTGAGCCCCGGTTCTTGGGGGAGGGCGATGGGGCCAATACTCCATGGGGCCTGATAACCATGGATCACGGGGTGCAGTGGTTCAGAGCGGGAATGGTCGTGAACCTTCCAGCTGTCCTAGGAGCCACTGTCTCTTGCAGCCAGCCCCTTGTTTGCCTTCTGCCACCTGCTGTGGGCATTGGGCTCCTCTGGCCCTGGGTAGGGGCCATTGCCGGCCGCCACTCCGTCACTGTCCACTTTGTAATGCCCTCCCCTGCCCCCACAAACTCCGCCCATGGCTGCGCCAGCAGACCACCCGGGACTGTGTCGCGGCCCACAGTTCAGGAACCCCTGCCCTAGAGCCCACCGCAGAGGCCGCCTTGTCCTTGTTGCCCATGAGGCACGAGCGGTATCATTCCCGGCTAGCGGGCAAAGTGCGGCACCAAGGAGGGAAGGGACTGGCCCAGGACAATCCAGTGGGCGACAAGGAATGGATCACTTGATGATGACGTATTCTGTTCATTCCCTCTGGGGCACCTGGCATTGGCCACTGTTGTAAGACAGGATACTGGGCTAGATGGACTTTTGGTCTGACCCAGTATGGCTGTTCTTTTGTTCAGTGTTGTGTGTTTGGAGGGAGGGGTTTATTTTACAGCATGAATCTTGTGGTATTTGGTGTCTTTCCTAAATCCCCAGCTTCTGGAGCCATGTGAAAATGTGAGAGTCTCCTTTTTTTCGCTGGAGATGGGACACTGGATGGGGAGGGTTCTGGATTACTACAGTGAATTCTTTCCCAGGTGTCTGCATGGTGGGGCTCGCCAACTAGCTTAGGGTCTAACTGAAGGAATTTTCCCCCAGGTCAGATTGACAGGGTTCGCCTTCCTCTACAGCATGGGGCACGGCTCACTTGCTGGTTTAAAGTAAAGGGTGGATTCTCTGAAACTTTAAGTCTTTAAACCATGATTTGAGGACTTCAGTAACTCAGCCAGATGTTAGGAGTCTATTACAGGAGTGGGTGGGTGAGGTTCCGTGGCCTGCAGTGTGCAGGAGGTCAGACATGATGATCACAATGGTCCCTTCTGGCCTTAAAGTCTGAATCTATGAGCCTTCATGAGTGAAGGGAAAAGCTTGAAAACATGACTCCTAAAGGCTTTAAAAGCATAGAGGCGGAACTCAAAATGTACAACTCTTAACTCTCTTTTTTTAAAACCAAACTCGTGAGACAGGCTCCCCGGAAAACTCCTTGGCTTTGATTGCTTGGAGTGAATTTGGCAATGCTGAGGATCACGGAGCTAATCAGTAGTACTGTTGGGAGTAGACCCCATGTGTCTTGACTCCTGCCTAATGAGCGTCACATAAAACTAGCCTCTCTTTACACACATTTTGCATTTTCTTAGCCCTCCTTCCCCCAAAAGAGCACAGAGCCTCAGTGGTACATGGGGCAATGGCAGGTTCTGCTTAGGAGACCAGCATGCATCAGGAGTAGTTGCTTCATGGCTAATCTTTGTGTAATTGCAGTGGCTGGCCAGTTCAAGTATATAGAGACAGAGCTAGAGCCAGCAGCCGCCTACCCACAACGTGTTTCCTGCTGGATTCTCCCGGGGGACTGTATTTTGTGTTTTAATGTTGCTGCTCACTAGGTGCCTTCCTGCGTCTGAGAAGTTTCCCTTACTTGCTGGGTGGAGCAAAGTAGTGTTACTGAGACTTGAGAGCACATCTGGCATGTGCAGAGTTGGATTCTCCCTTCAAAGAAAGAGAGGAGAAGGAAGTAGCACCTTCCAGGGGGGAATATGATCCAGGTGTTACCTTTGACTTTGCCTTGTCCCTTTGTTCCCATCCACATTCTGTTGTGAAGAACTGCCAGTTTTATTTACTAAATAATTCCAAAATCTAGTCTCTTAAAATTACTGACACCACAAAGACTGCAATGCATTCACTGTTGCTTTCTAAGCTAGATTCTAACATCCTCTTTGCTGGCCTACAGGGGTCTACTACACCCAACCTACAGTTGGTCCCAAACAACATGGCTTGCCTCATCTTAGCATTTCAAATGTTTAGGGCACTCAGGGTGCAGCACAAGAAGCAGCGTAGGTAGAAACCTCTTTGATCTGTGAATTCGATTAAAGGCCTCATCCTAGGAATGTCGCTGGGTGGGGGGCAGCAAGATTGTGTGGTCCCCTGCCAGGCACACCAAACAACCCGTATGCCTTATCACGCTACCATGCCACCCGAGCAAGCCTGTGTATCGGATGCATTCCTTCTACCATATC
Source organism: Terrapene triunguis (assembly GCF_002925995.2). Lineage (NCBI taxonomy): Eukaryota > Metazoa > Chordata > Testudines > Emydidae > Terrapene > Terrapene triunguis. The sequence goes on from NW_020664579.1 coordinate 551,695, forward strand.
CCTTATGTGTGGTATCCCCAGTGCCTCATCTTGTCACCATCAAGTCAGATAGATTGTCAGCTCTTTCTATCTCGGGGTTTTGCACAGCTGCCCATTACCAGAGCATCTGAGCGCCTTCCGTGGAAAATAGATTGGCAATAGCAAAGCCCCTAGTGGGCTTCATAGAGGCCCTGGCTCTTCTCCCTTCTTGATATATAAAACTCTGCTCACAATCAGGTTATTTATTTTGGTTGATTCGTTTGTTATGGGCCCCCACCTCGCCCTTCCAGGACAGTGACAATGTTTTCACCTGTTGTGCAAAGTGCCACGGATTCTGTATACCAATAATGTGGTCAATAATCGTGTGAAACAACTTTCTCTGTGATATGGTGCGGACATGTTCATATTCTCCTCTCTTCTTGTTCTAGAGCTGTATCATAAAGCGGTACTGTGAAAAGAGGTTTGTTCCCAAATACCTAGCGACGATAGGAATCGACTATGGCGTCACCAAGTAAGTGCCCTTTTCTAGCTACTTTTATGGGTAACAATTGCAAGTGAAAAGCCATATACCATGGTGGCTGTGTACACGTGCTAGGGCTCACCAATCAGTTCTGCATTTGACACTTGCTGAAAAGAGCACAAGTGAGTAAATGTAGTATAAACTTGAGCATTAGAGGGATCTTAAGAAAGAAATCATGGCAAAATGACATGATCTCTTACGTTCCTATATGTACCGTAATATTGCTATCTATGACCTTCAATGTGTATCATAAAATATACTGCATGCTCAGTGTGGCCAGGAAGACCTTATCTTCATCTGTTGATTATTGAGTGATTTTTGATAGTAACATCACTGGCGTTTGAGGGCTTGAGCTATATTATTGATTAGGTCCGACCATCTTGAGATTGAGTGATCATTTCTTTTCAATGCTTTGCTCCCTTTCTGATGTGTACAGAAATCAAGACGAGAGGGTTTCTTGTCCAGCTAAAGGTAATGGAAAGAGAGCAAGAGATCTGGTTGGCCTTTGTCCCCCTTTGTTGACTCGCTACCATGCACGACAGTTATTCGCCCACACAAGCCCCCCTCGTGTATTTTTTTTTTATCAAGCTAAAGTAGGGCAGTAAAAATGCCTTGGTCTTACTAATTTGGTGATATTTTCTCTCTGAAGAACGGGACACTGTCAAATGGGAACTCTCTGGGAATCATTGGGAGGGAGTTAGCTCTTTCATTGGTTCATGCTGTGTGAGCGTCATACCCCTTCTGAATGCTTCTCATCTATCATTTCAGAGTGCAAATTAGAGATCGCGAGATTAAAGTCAACATCTTTGACATGGCTGGGCACCCCTTCTTCTATGAGGTAAGGGAGAAAGGGCTTCTTCTCTGCACATGGTTAGGAATTAAATTGGTCTGTTCTGTCTCAGTGTGATTCTAGATTACTTCTGATCATATAGCTAGACCAGGGGTCAGCAACGTTTGGCACGCAGCTCACCAGGGTAAGCACCCTGGAGGGCCGGGCCAGTTTATTTACCTGTTGACGCGGCAGGTTCGGCCGATCGCGGCCCCCACTGGCCGCGGTTCGCCGTCTGGGGCCAATGGGGGCGGCGGGAAGCGGCGCAGGCGAGGGATGTGCTGGCCGCGGCTTCTCGCCGCCCCCATTGGCCCGGGACGGCGAACCGCAGCCAGTGGGGGCCGCGATCAGCCGAACCTGCTGCATCAGCAGGTAACTAAACTGGCCCAGCCCGCCAGGGTGCTTACCCTGGCGAGCCGCATGCCAAATGTTGCCGACCCCTGAGCTAGACATAAGCAGTAGGTAAGTGATGATAAGAGGCAGGTAGCAGAGAAGATCTGTAGGAAGCATAGATCAGCATAGTTGCAGTAGTTCGTACCCTGGCAGAGTGACTGCTTCAGAGGTTATAATTGTATTTCCTGTATCCCCTGTTAAAGTGTTGTGCTGTGCAAGTGACATACTATGAATGACCTCACACCTATGGAGCAGACTGATAAATATTGCTGCTTAAGCACATTTCCAGATTGCCTGTAGCGTAAGTGTGGATACCGACATAAATCCATCACCCTGCCCTCCGTCACCTACCCAGCACTTGCCAATCTGTAATGGTGTAATGGAGGCAGCAGGGTGTAGTGGACGAAGCATGGGACTGGGAACCAGGAACTCCAGAATTTTAACCTTGGCAGCAGCAGCGGCTTCAGGCACCAGTGTAGCAAGCGTGTGCCTGGGGCGGCAAGCCGTGGGGGCGCCCTGCCGGTCCCTGCGAGGGCGGCTTGCCTGCGGGAGGTCCACGGATTCGGCGGGGAGTCGGCGGCAAGTACGCTGAAGCCGCGGGACCGGTGAACCTCCCGCAGGCATGCCGCCGAATCCGCGGGACCGGGGACCGCCCGCTGGCATGCCGCCGAAGGCAGCCTGCCTGCCGTGCTTGGGGTGGCAAAAAAGCTAGAGCCGCCCCTGCTTGGCAGGGCCCCTGACTCACTGTGTGACCTTGGGCAAATCAGTTAGGGCCTCATTTTCAGAGGTCCTGAGCACCCGTAGCTTACACTGACTGTAGCTGAGGTTGTGGGTGCTCAGTACTTCTGAAAATGGGGTCCTAGGCCAGGTGGGCCTGGGAACCAAAAAGAGGTGGATTCCCAAAAGCGCTGACCTGAGTGACTTGCCTGAGGCCACAAAAGAGAGTCAGTGTCCAAGCTGACTACATCCCAGGAATCTCTGGTGGCTCCTGGTACTGTGCTCATGGACCAGGCCTTGATCCTTCCCTGCCATAAATAACATTACTGATATTATTTCTTACTTACACAGAGCCGTAAATGTGCATATACAGTGCCTTACTGTACAGGTTTCAGATTCCCTGCCCTGAGGCACTTACCATTTAACGTGTATAACCCACTGGCCAGAGTGTGTTACGCATCCCCCTCTGTGCCTCATTCACAGAGGATGCGAGTCCCACAGAGCTTAGTTCTCTAGCTCTGGAGGGCCTTGGTCCTGTCACCAGTGTCCGCCAAGATGGCATCCATCACACTCATTCTTACTCTTTTTTGTCCTGGGGAGGTTCGCAACGAGTTTTACAAGGACACTCAGGGGGTTGTCCTCGTGTATGATGTTGGCCAAAAGGAGTCATTTGATGCACTGGATGCATGGATGGCTGAGATGAAGCAGGAGCTTGGACCTCATGGAAACATGGAAAACATTGTCTTCGTTGTCTGTGCCAACAAGGTAAACCATGCTATGATGAAGAGAAGAGCCAGGAATTCCTGGCTGCAGCATGTTGAGCAGCAACTGCTCTGAGCCCCTGGGAATTAATTCAGTGTGCAAAGTGGGTGTTGGAACTGGCTAAGAGGCTAATCTGTGCTCTACACACTAGTAGCCATGTTTGCAGGGTTTCCCAGCACCCTGATCTTGGGTCTTGCGTGCAGATTCTGTTCATGATTTCAGAATCGTCATCTGTTTCAATTCCCTCTCCTCCCGCTCAAGAAAATGTAGGCTTCCTCCCAAGGCTGTTCTGGGAAGTCTATCACTGATGCCACAGTGAGATGTTAGAACAGGAGTCAGTGCCTTTGGGATCAAGGCAACTACAGCCCTCTAGGTAGCCCTGTTGCGACTGCTGTACCTGGATATGTGGGGTGTCTCCTTGCACCTGATTCCTTTTCTCTACTTTGTTGGGCTCAGATTGACTGCACCAAGCACCGCTGCGTGGATGAGAGCGAAGGGCGACTGTGGGCAGAAAGCCGGGGGTTTCTTTACTTTGAGACTTCAGCACAGACAGGAGAAGGAATCAATGAGATGTTCCAGGTAACTTGAAACGGCAGTGAAAAGGATGCAGGCCCCATACGTGACCTCCTTTATAGCATGTTCATTAATTGCCGTGATCGATAGAATCTATTGCCTGTTCATAATAAGGGCTGCATCGTGGTAAAATTCCACCTTTCTAGTCTGAGTCCAGCATATTGATAGCTCCTGTTTAGTGACAGCAATATTCAGAGAGAGGTTGATTTGGCTGTACGGCGAGGACTCCAGGCACATGGTTCTATAGCTGACAGAGAAGAGAGGCTTTTCTGCCAGATGTCGTAGCATAGTACTAGGTAGGAGTGTCTTCTCTATTCTGGCAGGCAACAGAGCACTTCTGTTCCAGGGTTGCTTGTGTCAAGTTCTGCGGTCTTAGAGCTTTGAGTGCATGCACGAAGAGTCAGCAAGCCCTTGTCACAACCCGTGTTTCAATATACTCACAATGGCCTTATTGCTCAGCTACATAAACTGGGGCTGCTGGCTTCTGTTCAGAAAGAGGGGAAGCTTTCAGCTAATTCCTCTTTGCGTTTGCAGACCTTCTATTCCGCAATTGTTGAGCTGTGCGACAATGGTGGGAAACGCCCCACGTCGAGCATGAGCGTTGGGTTCACCAAAGAGCAGGCGGACACCATTCGGAGGATCCGCAACAGCAAGGACAGCTGGGACATGTTGGGAGTCAAGCCTGGAGCCACAAGGTAAAGGATGCTTCAACATTCTCCTAGTTGTCTTTGATTAACTGCTACTAGAGTTATAGATTTTTTTATTTATATTTTTTTTAAGGCCAGACGGGACCGTTATGATCATCTAGTCTGACTCCTGCAGAACACAGGCCAAAGCACCTCACCCAGTAATTTCTGCATCAAGCTCGTAACTTCTATTTGAGCTAGAGCAGATCTTTAGAAAGACACTCAAGCTTCAAGTGATGGAGAATCCACCACAGCCCTAGGGAATTTGTTTAGTTTGAACTTCCAAACATTGGATCCAACGCTTAATCTTAATCTCTTCCCCATGTAGGTAGTTATAGGCCACCATGATCAAGTAGTCTTAACTTTCTCTTGGATAAACTAAATAGATTTGAGTTTCTGAAGTCTTTCGCTATAAGGCAGGTTTTCCAGATGTCATATCATTCTGGTAGCTCTCTTCTGAACCCCTTTCAGTTTTTCATCATCCTCTTTTAAGGTGTGGACACCAGAGCTAGACACAATATTCCAACACTGGTCTCACTAATGGCGTGATCAGAGGTAATACCACCTCCTTTTCTTGCAAATCATCAATGAAGATACAGTATTGAATAGCTTTGGGGCAAGAACAGATCCCTGTGGGACCCCCACTCAAAGCACCTCCCTAAAATGATGATTCCCCATTTACAATATTTTTTTGCCATCTACTAGTTAATGTTTAATACATTTAATATGAGCTACATTGATTTTTTTTTTTTTATCATAATGTCATGTGAGACTAGGTCAAATGCCTTACAGAAGCCCAAGTGTATTATGTCAACAGTTACTATATCAACCAAACTTGTAATTTCATCAAAAATTATGATAAGTTTATATAAGACCTATTTTCCATAAAAGCCTGTTGATTTGGCATTAATGACGCTACTATCCTTTAATTAACAAGGAACCTGGTAAGAGTTTCCAGCTAGAGAGGGAAAGTGGTTTGATTGGGAACACAACCTGTTTGAACACCTCTCTAGTACCTCTTATTTCTTCTGTGGCCTTTGGGCAAACTGCTTAATCTTTCTCCGCCTCCATTTCCATGTCTATAAAACAGGGAGCGAAATACCTGCTTCACTAACGTTGGTAAATCACTTCAAGATCCTCCCATGGAATACACCTTGCCACCTTCGAAGTGCTAGGTAGCATTGTCCGTACTTTCCCCTGGGGTGATGTAACACTGGTCATCTAGATTGTGGATTTACTTGTGCAAAGTTCAACAGTTGCAGCTGGTGCTAAGGACTTAGAACACTAAACCCAGCAAGGCCGTTCCTGCCATTGCTACTGAGTAATACCAGTGGTGAGATGCAGCTTCACTTGACTTGCCACATGGCAGATCAGAGTGAAGTAACCAGAAGACCGTGCGGTCCAGTGGTTCGGGGACTGGACTGGGGCTGAGGAGACCAGGTTTCTATTCCAGGCTTTGCCACTGGTCTGCTTTCCTGGCCACTTCACCTCTTTCAGCCTTCGTTTTCCCATCTGTTAAAATGGGGATAATTATATTTGCCTCCATTGTCAGGTGCTTTGGATCTAGGGATGAAAAAAGCACTATAACAGAGACAAATCTTTTGACTATGTACACTCGCCAGCTGCACAATCTTTTGTCCTTTCTCGGTGCTTCTTTGTCCAGTTCAGTTCGTCTGACAGTAGCCCTTATGATCTCTCCAAGAGAGATGTTAAGATTTGTACAGATGAAGCAGTATCTTTCCCTTGCTCTCTGGCTGTAGGGAAGTTTTTGTGCTGCCATAAAGCTACTGTTATCTCTCCACACCTTGCAGGCAAGGACTTGCCATCACAATGCTTCTTTCTGTGAAAATTGCTGCTGTTGTGTTTTGTTTTTTTCCCCAAAAAAGCTGCCAGACTTCCCCTGTCTTCTTAAAGATGGCTGACTGCTGGTTGGCAGTGATCATTAGCACCCATCCTACAGAGTGTTGCAAGTGATTAGAGCAGGGGATTGACAATTTGGGATTCCTGGCTCCTTCTGAGTGACCTGGACAAGTCAACTCACCTGTGTGTCTCAGTTCCCTATCTGAAATTCCCAGAATCTCTACCCCAGAAGGGTGCTGGGAGGCTCAGCAGATGTTTGTAAAGCACTCTGAGATCCTTAGCTGAAAGGTGCTGTACTAAAATGCAAAATGGATTATTTATTGTGCCCAAGAAGAGAACTGCCCTGGGGCACTTACAGTCTAGAATAGTTTAACATGTAAAACCCACTGGCCAGAGTGTGTTACGCATCCCCCTCTGCACCATTATACATTCAAGTTTCAAATGACCCCTCCAAGTTGCTTCTGCTCTGGCAGAGTTCAGGACCTGCCATCCGCCAGGCACCTTAGCCCCCTGCATAAATTAGTAGCTCTGCAGCTGGGGAAGGCGGTGCTCACGCCGACATACGAGGGCCAGGAGAAACTGATGGTAAGGGAATTGCTGACTTCACTTGCTCCACAAGAGCCCTTCCCGCAACGTTAGTTCCTCCCTATCAGCTGACTGCTGTGAAGTGAGGTGACTAGGCTAAGTTAGTGCTGTCACCCCTCCAACACACAGGACACAGTATCTTCTCTTCAGTATGCAAATAGGATGCGGCCCCAGGCCACTTAGTTCCAGGGGCCTGCACTGGCCCTCTACCCCAAGGTGAACTGAGCTTGCACAAAAACATCTGCACATGCTGCATATATAGTCTGAAATGGTCATAACTCTTAAATCAAACCCAAGTTCCTTCAAAGCCATCTGCTGCTCCTATGAAAGGTTTCAGAGGGGTAGCCATGTTAGTCTGTATCAGCAAAAACAACGAGGAGTGCTTGTGGCACCTTAGAGACTAACAAAGTTATTTGGCCATACGCTTTCGTGGGCTAAAACCCACTTCATCAGATGCATGGAGTGGAAAATACAGTAGGCAGTGGAAAAACGGGTAGTGATCAATGGTTCCATGTCTAGTTGGCAGCCGGTTTCAAGCGGAGTGCCCCAAGGGTCGGTCCTGGGGCTGGTTTTGTTCAATATCTTCATTAATGATCTGGAGGATGGCGTGGACTGCACTCTCAGCAAGTTTGCAGATGACGCTAAACTGGGAGGAGTGGTAGATATGCTGGAGAGTAGGGATAGGATACAGAGGGACCTAGACAAATTAGAGGATTGGGCCAAAAGAAATGACAAATGCAGAGTCCTGCACTTAGGACGGAAGAATCCCATGCACTGTTACAGACTAGGGACCGAATGGCTAGGCAGCAGTTCTGCAGAAAAGGACCTAGGGGTTGCAGTGAACAAGAAGCTGGATATAAGTCAACAGTGTGCCCTTGTTGCCAAGAAGGCTAACGGCATTTTGGGTGTATTAGTAGGGGCATTGCCAGCAGATCGAGGGACGTGATCATTCCCCTCTATTCGACATTGGTGAGGCCTCATCTGGAGTACTGTGTCCAGTTTTGGGCCCCACACTACAAGGAGGATGTGGAAAAATTGGAAAGAGTCCAGCGGAGGGCAACAAAAATGATTAGGGGGCTGGAGCACATGACTTATGAGGAGAGGTTGAGGGAACTGGGATTGTTTAATCTGCAGAAGAGAAGAATGAGGCGGGATTTGATAGCTGCTTTCAACTACCTGAAAGGGGGTTCCAAAGAGGATGGATCTAGACTGTTCTCAGTGGTACCAGATGACAGAACAAGGAGTAATGGTCTCAAGTTGCAGTGGGGGAAGTTTAGGCTGGATATTAGGAAACACTATTTCACTAGGAGGGTGGTGAAGCACTGGAACGGGTTACCTAGGGAGGTGGTGGAATCTCCTTCCTTAGAGGTTTTTAAGGTCAGGCTTGACAAAGCCCTGGCTGGGATGATTTAGTTAGGAATTGGTCCTGCTTTGAGCAGGGGGTTGGACTAGATACTTCCTGAGGTCCCTTCTAACCCTGATATTCTATGATATATATACACACACACAATACAGTATCTCTTCACTTAACGTTGTAATTATGTTCCTGAAAAATGCAACTTTAAGTGAAACGATGTTAAGCGAATCCAATTTCCCCATAAGAATTAATGTAAATGGGGGGGTTAGGTTCCAGGGCAGTTTCCCCTACTCTGCAAGCAGCAGGGGCTGGGGGCTCAACCCTCAGCCCGCCCATTCCACCCCTTCCCCCAAGCCCGCACCCTTGACCCGCCTCTTCCCCCCCCCACCTCCTCCCCCTTTACTTCGCACGCTGCGTCCTGGCTCCTCCCCCCTCCCTCCCCTCTCTTCTAAACGCCACAAGCCAGCTGAGTGCCACGGGAGGGAGGGGGGCGTGCCGAGTCCTCGCTCCTCCCCTCTCCCTCCTGCCTCCAAAACACCACAAGCCAGCTGATTGCCACCGGCAGGAGGCGGGGGGAGAAGGGGGAAGGCACTGATCCGCGGGGTCTGCCGGCAGGTGGGAGGCGCTGGGGAGGGGAGGGGGCATAGGGAGGCTGCCAGCTGTGGAGAAAGTAGGCAGCCAAACAACGTAAGAGTGGAGCATTGCACAACTTTAAACAATCATGTTCTCTAATTGATCAGCAACGTAACAACGAAACAATGTTAAGCGGGACGACTTTAAGTGAGGAGTTACTGTACATGAAAAGATGGGAGGGTCACTTCCTTGCCAAACTTCAGCTTGCAAAGCCCAGCTGGTCTGGTTGGAGGGCTGTTTGCAAACATCGGGGAAGAATGTATTTTTTCTTTCCACTTATCTTGTGCTGAGAAGCCGTCAGCATGCTTTTCCTTTAGCTTCCCGTCATAATTTACCTTCAGGCACAGTCCAAGCCTGGAAAATTTCAGCCTGAGAGGGAAAAGGTTTGGAAATTTATGAGCAACTGCAAAGAGCCGGGAGTGGGGAAGGTTAGAATGGGAACAACTCTGTGCTTCCACTGCGCTTCTCCCTGCCCCCCCGATGGTCTGTCTCCCGAGCAGGGAGTGAGGGCAGATGGGTGCCTCCTAACGTGGCAGCTGGGAGCAGTACATAAAGGAAGGGCTCCGGACGTCACCCTCTTGCTGATGATTGTCTCGTCTCTCATAGGGACGAGGTGAACAAAGCCTATCGGAAGCTGGCAGTGCTGCTCCATCCGGACAAGTGCGTGGCTCCCGGCAGCGAGGACGCTTTCAAAGCTGTCGTGAATGCGCGGACGGCGCTTCTCAAAAACATCAAATAGAGGACGGAGCCGGAAAACCCACCCTGGTGGACCCCATGCCCACAGTTCCTGGAGAGCCAGTTGACCAGGGCAACCCTCTCCTCCCCAGCACCCGTTACTGTCTTAGTAATGGAGACTTTAGTAATGGAGACGAGGGGCCTCCTCCTGCTTCCACTAACTGCCGTAGGAACAGGAGTTGGCCCTCAGTAGCTGCGTTTCACCATGTGCCAGTTTCTTTCTATGTCGAGAGCTGAGCAGAGGAGCTGTGTCCCATGCACCCAGCCTGGAGCAAGTTCCTGACTGAGTCTGAGGCCCAGCTTCATGGTTGGCGTAAGCAAGTGCAGCGCCCCTGAAGACAGTGGTGTTGCACAAGTTCTCATCAACAATGGATTTGGCCCCCGGTCTTGTTTCAGGTGAATTCTTGAATGAAGTCTCCCCCACTAGGCATTACTGGCCCTTGAGGCTTCTCCTTAGATGAGTGGGAGGGGCTGGCTTCGAGCGCATCGTTGTGGTTGTTTATCCCAATGCTAAAAACAGCAAGAGCAATCTGGCCTACTCCAGCACAACCAAGTCCCGTGTGCTGTGGCCTGAATGATCATCTTACAGCATCGGCTCTGTGTTTGCTCTAGATTCAGAGGCAGGATGCCGGCAGAGGCAGCTACAAATGCCTCTGAGATCCAAGGAAACTCAGGTTATGGTCCCTGATTCCTTGAAACTAGTAGAGAATGTCAGTGACCTCTGTGTTAGCTACGTGGGATCAGGGGCTGACTTCTTGGTCACAACAGGACATAAGCCTGCCCATTTCTTAGCCTCTTAAGTAAGGGCCCGATATGGAACTTGGATGGGCAGTGAATTGTCCCTGGTGGGAGAACACCCTTCTCCGGCCAGACTGGGAAGCACTATCGCTGGGGAGGGCAGAGGAATGCAGCTTCTCAAATGTGGCTTGAGTGCAGAGGCCTTTGCTCTTTGTGCCTATGCCAAAAGCCCAGCGAATTCACTAAAGAGAGCACAGCGGGGATGAAATCCGGGACGTGAGTGTTTAAAACCAAATGCCACGCGCCTGTGGGCCAACTGTCCGCAGGGAGAGGCTGAGCGCAATGCACCAGGGAATCCTCTGCCCTAAGATTGGACTTAAAACAATATTCACCCCTGGCGCACCTGAGCTTGCTCCAGATTCCTGTTTCAGCAGCGTGGGCCTGAAATGCTGAGCACCCTGAGCTCCGGTTGACTTCACAGGGAGCAGAGCGCTCAGCTTCCCTCAGGATCAGGCCCTCTCCTGTTTGGCATGTCTAGGACATGGCCCCTGAGACTAAGTTATTTCATAGGGACAAGCCAATTCTATGTTTCCTCGTGTGCTAAGCAGTACCACCTATCCTGAGCCCGCAGAAGTCAAAGGCAGTCTGACTTTCACAGCAAAAAGCTTAGTTATTTCTCGGTCTCCGAGCCAGACTGCAAAAACTTCACTCCTGGAAATACTAAACCCAACAGGAGAGATGTGCCTGAGGAAAGATTAAGGATTAGATGGTGCTTAAACCTGCCTGGGGAGGAAAGGGTGCAAGGAATTGTCTGTCGTCCTCATCCCTCTGCTCCAGCATTGCTGCTCAAATAACAGGAACAATCTCTGTCCTTCTCCCCTCTCCGATTGCAAGTTGCTGGGGGCTCGGGCACCAACCCTGCATGGGTAGGGCTGCAGATCCAGCATGTGCTACGGGCAGGCTGCTTTATTGGGAAGGGCACACTGCGCCCTTAAAGGGTGTTGCTGCTGCCGCCCGCGTACAGCCACTCCCACCTCTCCCCGAAGGCAGGTTCAAGGCCACAGGCCAGCCCAGAACAAACACTGCAGGATTTGCCCCATTCACTATGATCCTAGAGCCTGGGAGGCTTCCAGCTCTGGGAAGCTCTGTTGTCACTAAGCGGAGGCCAGATATTCTTCCTGTAGTCACACCTGGATAATGATGGCATGAATGTCCCTACGAATATGACAAGGCCCATCTACCCAGTGTTGTCATCCTTGCCATATCCTCCCAGTTACAGCCTGAAATCTCCCACCACGGGCTTTCTCTGGCTCGCTGAAATAACCTTAGCAGAGTGGGATGCACAGGCTCTGCAGCTGCTTAAACCTCACATGTGTGTCTCTGGCCCTCCACAAACTTGGCATGATACTGATTAAGGTACCAGTGGGTACAAGCCTGTCCTCATGGGGTTGTTCAAGTGGACAGTGTGCCCCCACAGCCCTTGCACGTAGGATGAGGAAATTAACACACTGAGGAATTCTTTCAGGAAAATACAGGCCCAGGTTTTGTTGTGCACCTCTGAAAACAGAGCCCCTTCTTTTGGCACCCAAGCCTTGCACACTTTGTTCATTCCCTTTAAAATTCCTCCACTGCAAAACTGCATGCAAGTAATGCAGCTTCCTAGGGGTACCAGAGCAAATGGGGTTAAGACATTTGTGAGACCGGAGGTGCGTGCTTGTGTCTGTGACAGTGCTGGAAATAGCAATCATCTCTTCTGCTAGAGGAGCAAAACTATTGCACTCATTTTATGGTGGTGTGAAGGGAATGCTTTAGCTCTTACGAAATGTCCAGGGTGAGACTTCCAAGCCAAAAATGAGAGCACCACCCGTTGTATATTGATCCACCTGTGCACTTTAAACTTTGACACTGGATCATATGTTATGTGGAGAGTAGGCTTCGTTTGTGGGTGTATTTTTTCTCACTTCAAATAAGTCTCTCCCCCTGCTTAACCTGTTAGATTAGAAGTTCAGTCTTCTGACCATTGTGAATGTCGTGCAAGATAAAATTGCCATAAACCCGGGTGCAGCTTCTTTGTATTTTCACATGCTGTTTTCTTTGTCTTGCATATTGTGTTGCATTCTGGGCATCTCATTTAGTCAGAGTTCTCCTGACGTCGCGACCTAATTCTTACAAGGCTGCGGTCAGTAGTTTAGGCTCAGAATTTGGCCATTGCGCTCTTCCTGAGAAACTATAGCCATGATTTTTGCTGGAACCACACAGAAACAAAGCTGTGCGCTCCCCCTACGGGTCTGAGGCAGCTAATCAGCTTTCTCCCTTGTATTTCCATGGGTGCCAGCTAGAAAAGGACAATCAGTAGGGGACAGAGGCTTGAAGCTATGAAAGTATTAAACAGTGGGAAATAAAAGCAAATTAAAGACAAATTCCACACACGCACCCCACAACAGAGTTTTCCGTTCTTAAAATCCATTATTTCATGCAGTTGGTGCAATTCAAGACATCCTTTCCCTCTCACTTTCAAGGCAACTTATCTGTCTCTCCCCCCAGCGCTGCCAAAAGCAATTTAAAGGTTGATTTGTTTGTTTGGCTGCGAATTTCATAAGACTACATTATTTTGATCTACACCAGGTTTCTGATGCCAGATTGCAGGGAGATTGGGGGAGGGAGAGAAAAGATCTGCTGAAAAGCAGCTGTTATACCTCAGACATATAAATAATCACTTGAGACATTGCTCCATAAGGTTAACTTTATTTTTAAATTAGCAACATTTCTTCTCTCCGAAAGCAAATTCAAATGTTACGGGCCAGATCCTGTGCTGGTGTTCAATCAGCATTGGAGTATGTGGAGCTAGGTCAGTCTACATTCTTAAGCTCTTTGGAGGCCTTCTCATCTCCTATGCTAAGGAAACCACTTGATTCTGGCTTCAAACCTAGTTCTCTGTGTATTTTCCAGGAAGGAAGGATAAATAATTCTGCTGCTGGTTGGTGCAATTCCAAGCCATAAAGGCCAGCTTCTAGGAAGAGTCTTGTTAATGGCTGATTGTTGTTCAGAAATACTTCCTATGTTCAGGGATGCCCTTACCCCTTCTGGTGTGTTGGATATATAAACTGTGACTGCACTGTGTTTTACTCTTATAAAAATACCTTTTATTCTATTGGTTGAATTTATGTCTGCTTTTGTTGTTTACATGAACTGACTGGAAACACTGAAATGACCCTACGCATGCATGTCTTGTCTAGAGACTTGATGTACTTTTAAGCTGTGTATTTTTATAAAGCCAAACTGAGTTTAAAACAAAAGCAGCACTGTGTATTTCTCTGACCCCTGTAACTTATCCTAGTGAGAAAGTTCTTTACTGCTCATGTTTGATTGCAGTTCAAATCACTTCTAACACCCCTCTTTTCTACTCCACTGCTGAGCTGACGCTGCCAGGTTCGATGGTGATAAATCTTTGCTAGGTCTAGCATAAAACTAAATACTGAACTTGGCTTTGTGGGCAACAGAGGGCTCTGAACAGAGGGCTCTACACTAGGGAGAGATTAAATTAACCAGTCCCCTGTACCTATAAATCTATGGCCTGAGCCAAAGCTAAAGGAATAATACGTCTCTGAACACTTACCTATTTTAGGGTTTTATACTGATGCCCATCACTGGAGCATCTGAGCCCCTTCCACATAAAATCAGTAACGAAACCCTGAGTGGACTTCATGGAATCTCTAGCACATCTCCTTTTTAGAGGTCAAAATTCTGCTTGGAGTAGGTTTTTGGGTTCTTCCTTTTCTTTTGGGGGGAGGGGTGGAGTTGGTCGGGGTGTGGGTATAAACGGGGTGTTTGATTTAGGAGCATTACAGAGCGGAGTTTCTTTCTCAAAGAGGAAGGCTTTGCAATGTAGGTCAGTGAGAGTCTGAATTTGCCTGCTGTCCTCTGGAAGATTGTTCCTTAGCGGGGTCCCCTTGCTAAAGAATGCTTTGTCCCGGGCTGTGGGAGCTGCATTGTCCCAGAGGGACGCAGCTGCCATGGTAGTTCATAGATGGATATTTGGTCTTTGGTTGAAGCTGGAGCTAGCTCAATGAATTGCTTTGAAAAGGAGAACTCAGACCTTAAACTGGTGTATCAGAAGCTGATGGGGAGCTGCTGGGGGAACTTGAGCACATGCCTGATGTGCTCGCAATGGCCTCAGTCATGGAGGAGGCAGAAAGCCTGTGCATCGTCTTCACATTCAGCTTTAGATGCAAAGAATTACCATAATCCAACCCAGAGGTGCAAACGCCTGGAGCCCTGCAGCCAGGCCCTCATCAGGGATGAAGTTTCCTAGCAAGCTGGAGGTAAAGAAGGCATTTTTTTTTTTTTTTTAAACTGATGCTACCTGGTTATCCAGGAGGCAAATAGGATCCTGAGGCACCCACCACTTTGACCAACGGGGGCTGTGAGTCTTCAATGGAAGACTTTGCCAGCAGATCGAGGGACGTGATCGTTCCCCTTTATTCGACATTGGTGAGGCCTCATCTGGAGTACTGTGTCCAGTTTTGGGCCCCACACTACAAGAAGGATGTGGAAAAATTGGAAAGAGTCCAGCGGAGGGCAACAAAAATGATTAGGGGTCTGGAGCGCATGACTTATGAGGAGAGGCTGAGGGAACTGGGATTGTTTAGTCTCCAGAAGAGAAGAATGAGGGGGGATTTGATAGCAGCCTTCAACTACCTGAAGGGGGGTTCCAAAGAGGATGGAACTCGGCTGTTCTCAATGGTGGCAGATGACAGAACAAGGAGCAATGGTCTCAAGTTGCAGTGGGGGAGGTCTAGGTTGGATATTAGGAAACACTATTTCACTAGGAGGGTGGTGAAGCACTGGAATGCGTTACCTAGGGAGGTGGTGGAGTCTCCTTCCTTGGAGGTTTTTAAGGCCCGGCTTGACAAAGCCCTGGCTGGGATGATTTAGTTGGGAATTGGTCCTGCTTTGAGCAGGGGGTTGGACTAGATGACCTCCTGAGGTCCCTTCCAACCCTGATATTCTATGATTCTATGGAGACAGCGACTTGGCCAGCTGTTTGAAGCATTTCTCCTTTCCACCCAGCATCACTTTGGTCTTGCCTGGGTTCAGCTTGAGCCATCTGCTCTTCGTCCAAGAGCTGATCTCTTGTAGGTGTGCTGACATTTTAGTAGTGGCGGTGATTGCATGAGCTGAGAATGGGCTATCTAGTTGAGTGTCAGTGGCAGCATACTCTTGTTGTCTAAGCCCATAGCTTGCCCTGAAGAGTCATTCTGTGTGGTAGCTGCTAGGTTTTTCCATCCAAGAGTTACTCTGTACTCCAGGTCTAATTTTAATTTTAGATTATTTTTATTCTTTTGTTGTTTCCCTTAAAGTCCCGTGAGAGAGCATAGGGTTTGCAGATCTCCTTTGTGGCATCAGTTCTGCCTCTAGAGCTTTGATGGGATAGAATACAGGCAACGTGATTGAAACATATACATCGCTACACCTGCTGCATCATTCACTTCCCATGATGCAGTGGGCTTGAGAGCAGGAGGATTTATGGATCTAGTGCATCACTCCACAGGGTGTGAAACCAAATATATTGTTTCGCTGAAAAACACAATCATGTTATGTAGATCAAGGTTGCATCAGGGTCTGCTTTGTGACAGGAGTCACTACCCTTTCTATATAACACACTCATGCCATTTTCTAAGAAACTAAACAGAGAATGTCCCAATTGCGTTGTCCCTGTGGGAGGCTTGAGGTGTAATACATTGATCCACCCTGAATAACAACTGTTCAGAAATCATTTTCAAGGCAATGGGTTGCCTATTGTCAGACCCTTTCTGCAAAGAAAATACTCCAGATGAGATCAAAACCACTTGGCATTGACCTATTTCTGTTCCTATTGAAGTCAGTGGGGAAAATCATCTTGACTTCAGTGGGAGCAGAGGTAGACCAACGCTAAGAACTTCAGAAAATCCCATCTAGGGCCGTGATATGTCACTATCCATCTGCTATTTACTGCAATACCTATTTTGTAGGCCCACTATTAGTTCTTAGAGAGACACGATTGCTTACCCCATAACTGAATGTTTTCACTGGTAGGGAGCAGGTAGAAATATCTTCTTTGCCCCTATGCAATTGGGAGCCCCAAAGCTGGGGAATCTAGCATGTTTCATGAATGCTGCTTCCTGATCCAAATCCACACTGTCACTTTTCTCTTGAACTACGGATCATCAGCCTCCACTTAACCTCGGTAGCCACTGATGTTACTATTACACCACATGTAAATGCCACCGAAAGAATCTTATTTATTCTGGAGAGGTTTGTCTTGAAGAGGTCCTGTGAAGGGGCTAAGTTGCTGCTGTGGGTTCTTCTGACTGGCCTTGGGAGATCACGTTCAAAGCTGACTGTAAAATGTTACATGTGAAATGAGTTTGGGGATCTCAGTACCGTCCCTAGTTGTCATCTGTCCCTGGAATAAAAACCTCCACTAAACCACCTAACATATTTGCAGACCTTTATTTAGGACTGGAGTAATGGATGGTCCTGGCTGATGTCACCAGAATCGGAGACTTCCTGGACTACACTAAAGGAATTGGATGGACCCTGAAGTGCCAGCACATGGGATTGCCCACTCTCCGTGTCCCGTCGTGCTCCAGGAGGTGAGGGCAGTCTTGCACCTTGGTTCTCTCCCACTTATATCGAGCAGGTCCTGCAGGATGGTGCTCCCCACCCAGCGCTCATTGTCAGGTCTCTGCCCCGCGAGCCCTCCAGATGGCTCCCGTACACCACCTGAGTTGGCTGAATGCCATCCACTCAGTCTGTCTCCAAACCACGCCCCACAAACATCTCTACATGTTTATGCTCCATACCATCCACGTCTTCGCTCTTGTGTGTGTCACCTGTGGAGTGTGAGGAACCCTGGTGGGCCAGCCGATATTTCACCCTAGTCCCATGGCCTGCTGGGGATTCGGTTAGTAGCTTCTCCATGGAGCCGGGAGCATGGGCGTGTGGTTGGTGCAGTTGACGGAGTTCCCCGACACCTGCCCCTTCTCCAGTGAAAGGGAGACCCTGGCACACATCTGCATAGAGTGCATCAGGCTGCAGCCCCTCTTCAGGCTCCTCCAGAGGGGGGAGGGATAGCTCAGTGGTTTGACATTGGCCTGCTAAACCTAGGGTTGTGAGTTCAATCCTTGAGGGGGCCACTTAGGGATCTGGGGCAAAAAATCTGTCTGGGGATTGGTCCTGCTTTGAGCAGGGGGTTGGACTAGATGACCTGAGGTCCCTTCCAACCCTGATATTCTATGAGAACCTCCTGCTGAGGTCCTGGCTGTGTTTTTCCCTACACTTCCTTGTATTTGCACACCCCCTCTGGGGCTCCACAAAGTCACGAGACCTCATCAGCCTCCTCTTGGCACTGGCCAAGATGGCCATCCACTGGACCAGAAGGAGGAAACTTGACAGGGGGTGGGGCTCTGCAACGGGGGGGGGGGGCTGTTTCTGGTCCCTTGTTTTATCACGTCTACCGGCAGAGCTTGTATGGGCAGCATCCACTGACTCCTTGGACTCCTTTGAGGAGCAGTGGGGCGCTGTCACAGGTTCTGTGCTTAGTGTCCCCTTCTGGATCCCTTGTTTTGGGCTGTGACCTTTGCTCCTGTCCCGGTTTTGTTATTCATTGCCCCCCAAACTCAATTGTGGCCTGGGCTCAGTGGTTCCTCTCCCTCGGTTGAGGGGATGGGCTTTTAGTCTTGAGTAGGCCTAGACCTGCCCCTCCCAGTACCCACTATAGGTATACAAAGTTCATTCATGGGTTTGCCGATATTGCAAAACAGTTGCATGGGCTGGGTGAGAAAGGGAAACCATTTCAGTGGCTACCTAAATGTAACTTGGTATTTGCACTTGCAGAGTTCAACAGAGCCCTTGTGACCACTCCTGTCTTAGCCCACCTGTGTCTCAAAATTCCTATCAGACACAGGCCAGTGCTTATGGCTTGAGGGCAGTATTGTTATTACAGCAACAGTCAAAGTTCTGCTAAGAGAAACCACCATGCCACCAGGAAGGATTTCTTGGCAGTGATTCAATCTATTTCACCACTATCTGTATGGGAGAAAATTGGTGGTCAGGGCAGTCCATGCATTCCTCCAACAGCTCTTTAGAATTAGGAATCCTGAGGGGCAACTGGCCAGGTGGTTGGGGAAACTATAAGGTTCTCGGTTCACAGACACACACAGGCCTGAGGACAAGCAGGGACATGCCGCTGCCTTGTCCAGATATCCTTTTTGGGAGGATAATTGCAAACACTGCCCCAAGCAGGAGAGCAAGGAATTGGTCATTCAGGGGAATGGATGTGTCTACAGATAGCCGTCTCTTCATTCACCATGGATTGCAGAACAGGAGAGCAAATTCCTGGTTCATTTGCTGGAACAAGAAATGCAAGGTTGCAAGAATGGAGCAGTTGAAAGCTACAGAAAAGAGAAAAGTGTCGCCAAAGAGACGTGAATGGGAATTAAACA
Organism: Terrapene triunguis; assembly: GCF_002925995.2. Lineage (NCBI taxonomy): Eukaryota > Metazoa > Chordata > Testudines > Emydidae > Terrapene > Terrapene triunguis. The sequence continues at coordinate 570,548 of NW_020664579.1, forward strand.
GATTTTGGGAATGGGGATTTGGAAAGTTCTAATCAGAAGAACACTTGCTACGTAGTGTGACAGAGGGCAATTTCCTGCAATCTCCCAGA
>NW_020664579.1:580636-657937 GCF_002925995.2 Terrapene triunguis
GGGAGGAGCGAGCTTCCAGCGCTGGCGGCTAGCCCCCTCCCCCGGGCCCGCGGGGGGATTCCCCCCCCCCCCCCCCTTACTGTCATGAGCAGCCCACCCCCAGACCGCATAACAAAGTTGTCATCAGCTGAGCAGCCTGGCTTTCCTTTCCAGCGCCACCACCTCTTTCCCCCTGCCAGGCATTTAACTCGGGGGTTGTTCGCCAGGGAGAGTCCCGAGCCGGAGCCGAGCCCGGGGATGGGTGGGTGCGTGCAGGCTGCACACGTGTGTTCGCGAGCCATGCACTTGTTTGATTTTATTTTCTCTTCCATAATTTTAAGCTACGCCCATTCCCCCTCCTCCTCTGCCTCCTCCTCCATCATTTTTCTGCTGGGTGTCTGTGCTTGACAGATTCCCACCCACCCACCTCTGCGCACAGGCTCTAACAAGACACCCAGTTGGGCTCCAAGGGGAAGAAGGGAATTGTCACCAAAAAAAAAAAAACAGAGAAAAGAGAGAGAGAGACGGAAAAACACACAGGCACGGCATCTGCCTCCCAAGACACCAGCTGCTGGGCGCGGAGGAGGAGGATGCAAAAAGAGGGAGGCTGAAGATGGATGAGAGGAGAATCCAGAGGCAGAGTATGGACTCCGAATGGGGTTTTCGGCTGAGAGGGACACTCGGCTCTTAAAGAGACGTCTGTTTAGTTTGGACTCTGCCATCCATCCGTCTTCGCCGCCAGGCAGGACGTGGGCTCGCCCGAGAGCAAACAGAAGCCAGAGCAAACTGGTGACTGGCATGGGATGCTAGCAGCGTCGTGGGGCTTCCAGGATCTGCCCACGCCTTCACTCTCCCAGGGTAGGAGACCACCATTTCCCACAGCCCTGCTTTAATTTCAACAAGGCCTAAACCAAAGAAGCCGAGAGGCTCTTCCCCCACATCCCCTCCTGTCAGCACTGAGATGGTGAGGGGGGAGAACTGGCCTTCTCCAGAGCAAGGCCAGGGAACGGGCTACCTGGATTGATGGGGGAGCTGAAAGCAACAGTTTGGAGCCTGCAGGGTTGACAGATCAGTGCCTCTTCTGCTGACTGTCCTCCCCCCCCCCTTTTATTTGTTGGCGACTCCGGATACAAACAAAATCTTCCTCCCTTCCCATTAACAGCTGGATGAGAATCAAAGACCTGCAGGGTGCATGGAATGGCCGGCCAATGCTATTTATTCCTTTGCCCCCACATGGAGGGGGGAGCAGGTGTGATTTGGGGACCTGAGACCCTAGTGCATTGAGGAATATCATCCTGGGGTTCAATTTGCAAATGGTTGCTGGGGACGGACGGTCCCGAGAAGACCAAAGTGGGAAAAAAATTGGGGAGGGAAAGGGGGAGAGACACCCCAGGTTCTGGCTTCTCTACTAAGGAGGCAGTGAGACATTTATATGTCTTTTTGTATTCTAAAAGCTGTTTTGATTGCAGCCTCCGAGAGCGCGGGGACTGGGGAGCGGCTGGAGGGAGCTGGGTAGTTGGAGTTGCTAGTTGCAGCTCGTGATTCTGTTTGGAGCTCAGCCAATTGTTTTTTAAATTTAATTTTATTTTTGGTGACATTTGAAAGGGGCGTGAGTGGGAAGGATCGGGGTGTTACAGAGCAGCCAGTTGAAGGCTTCAGCGCAGGGGGAGGCAGTGGACGTGCCCTGTTGGCTACTGGCACGCTCCCCTATTTGGAGCCTGGGTTTCCAACTGGAACGTCTGGGTTGGGGAAGGACGTGGGTCTGAGGGGGAGAACTGAGATGCCATTGCTGATGCCTCTTTGCCCTTGCCTGTTGGTTGCCCTGAGGTAAATGGGAGCCGGAGCTCCTTTGGTGTAACCGTCGGCTGCAGACGGTGCCAGTTCTCCAAGGGTTGGTTGGGAAAAGTGGGCAGGCAGAATGCCCGGGAACAGGGCCTTCTCTGAGCCGGAGTACTCGGCCGAGTACTCGGCTGACTACTCGGTCAGCCTACCCTCTGACCCCGAACGTGGGGTGGGCCGGACCCATGAGGTGACAGTGAGGAACTCAGGCTCATGCCTCTGCCTGCCGCGTTTCATGCGGCTCACCTTCGCCCCCGAGTCCCTGGAGAACCTCTACCAGACTTACTTCCGCCGGCAGCGCCACGAGACCCTCTTGGTGCTGGTGGTCTTCGCTGCCCTCTTCGACTGCTATGTTATTGTCATGTGTGCCGTGGTCTACACCACGGACAAGCTGGCCCCCATCCTGGTGGCCTCCGTGGGCCTGGCCGCCGATATCTTGCTCTTCGTCCTATGCAAGTACGGGCTCCTGCCGGACCGCATCTCCCGCAAGTTCCTGCCCTATGTCCTCTGGATTCTCATCGCTGCCCAGATATTCTGCTACCTGGGCCTCAACTTTTCCCACTTCCACGAGGCCAGTGACACAGTGGGCTGGCAGGCCTTCTTCGTCTTCTCCTTCTTCATCACCTTGCCCCTGCGCCTCACGCCCATCGTGCTCATCACGGCCGTCTCCTGCGGCATCCACACCCTGGTGCTGGGGGTCACCATCGCTCAGCAGCAGCAGGACTCGATCAACGGAGAGGCCTTGCTACGGCAGGTAAGGGGAGTCAGTGTCCTGAGGCAGAGGTAGGCCAGCGGGAAGGGGCCTGCTAAGGGCAGGAGGTTTGAGGGCCTATAATGTCGGGGAGTCAGTTGGGCCAGGGAGATGTTTCACGCGTAACTGACCTTCAGGGTTGGGTATAGGGAAATGCAGGCTCCTGGGGTGAGGGAGTGAGTCAGCCTGTGCTTATGTTGAAGTGGGCCACGACAAGCTTGGTCCAGAAGAGCATGTGCCATGGATGGCATCGCCAGCAATACTGGGTCAGACCTTGGGTCCGTCTTCCCCACATTAGGGACATTTAAACACTATGGCCCTTACCTACATAGACTCCCAGCCCTGTGCACCTGGGTCTGGGATAACGTTTCTGTCCTTGGGGCTGTCTAGTTGCCCAGAGAGCAGTGGTTCTCGAGCCGTGGGTGGCCATCCCCCAAAAGGGGTTCCCCACTGGTTATTCAGATGATCAGAAACCACCTCCTGTTCCTCAGCTCCTGCCAAAGCAAAAATAGCCACTGGCAACAGTAGCCAGGGCCATTGTATACGTCCTACCACAATTCCCTCAGCACCTCCTGGCTGCCCACTGGGCCCTGTGTATTAAACTTTAGGCACCTGCCATCACGGTGATGGGCATTTTAACGATCCCATCGGGGAGAGAGTGAATAGTCTGGGGTGCCAATGTCCGTTGGTGTATATGGATAGTATTTGTCATCCAAAGATCTCAAAGCGTGTCACAAACTGGGGAGGTATCTTTCTCTCCGTTCTACGCCTGGGGAAACAGAGGCCAGGGCAAGGAAGTGACTTGCCCAAGGTGGCACTGTATGTCGGTGGCCGAGTTGGGGGCAGAACCCTCACTCCCAGTCTGGTGCCTTCTTTGCATGTTTAATTCTTATGGTGGCCATACAGACATGCCAGGAGAAGCCCAGATCTTGCACTGTTTTGGCCTCCCAAATGGCTGCCTGGGGTATTAAACCAGCTGAGAGGAAAATATAAACACAAATGCCCTAGAACTATTGTACGCAGGGATGGAGTTTGCATGCTGGGGTGGGGCAGCCACTGTGCCAGACCTGCTGTGAGAGGACACGCCCATCTTCTAATCTATCACAGGGGTGGAGCTTCCACCAGAAAAGCGGGCCGCCACTATTCCAATGGCCAAATGCTGGTGCCACTGGAGCCACTAGAAGTTGTGCCATTTTAGATCAACGGGAGCGGGCTGTGACCCCGACCTGTTTCTGTAAAGGAGAGGGGTGTGTGTGTGTGTAGATATATATATATATATATATATATATATATATATAAGTAATGCTCCAACCCAGGCTGGTCTCTGGCTTGTGGATGAGCCAATTCCTACTAACGCTGTTTGCAATGGGACCAGCGGTGACTTCCATTCCACTGCCCTCTTAGCGCTCTCTCTTGGGCATTCTGCAGAGAGTGAGGCTGCTGCTTTCACCACTATTCAAAAAGACCTTTATTTGCAAAACCCATTGGTGATTTCAGGTGCCCAACCTGTGACCCCGTAGAGGGGTCTGATTGTCAGAAAGGCTGCGCGCCCGCCATGTGAAAATCAGGCTCCTTTTAAGCCCCCAAATTCACTAGACACTGTTGAATATTTAGGCCAAAGGCAGTGTGACGAGAGTGCCCTACTTCTATATACAGGTAAATAGGTAGTTACAAGATAAGGTGCCAGGAGATGGTGCTCCAGAACGTGTAGCATAGCTCTGGGTCTGTAGGCCTAGTGAAACTTGCTGTTACTGTGCACTGCAAATGGCTTCCCTTGTGTAGTGCTTTGCGTCGGCTCTTAGCAGACAGTGAGCTTTTAGGAGCTGCTGTAAGAGTACAGATTGCTATGGGCTAGATCCAGCTCTCATTGGCTTCAGCAGGATCAGGCTCCCAGTGCAACAGTACTAATCAGGATGGGCTGATGTGGGAGTCAAGGGCGATATTTTTCCCTTTGGTAGTGCCATGAGGAGCTCATCCCTCTTTACAGTGGTGGGTAAGTATCATCGTCCCTGTTTTCCAGGTGGGAAAACAGCAGCTGCATGACTTGCCCAAGGCCAGGCAGTGAGTCAGTGACAGAGGAAAGAATAGCACCCCATGTCTCCCAACTGTGTGCCCTAACCACTTTGCCTCTGCACCGATACACAATTCAAAGCATTGCAACGGCCTATGCTCTCACGCCAGGCCTAGCCACCGCCTCATGACTCTTTCAGTGGGAAGAATTCAGTCAGGTACTTTTGCAGACAGCCTGTATCTATATTTCTATTGTTTCTTTAGTCACCACCTAGTCATGTCCATGCATCTGATGTCTCTGACGCTTTCCTCCTTCGTCCTTTTCCAGACAGGCTCCGTCTGTTCTTGAATGGTCTCAACGGTTTGCAAGGGGGCATTTGGTTGTGAGTTGCACTCAGTGGGCTGTCTCCTCTTGTTGCAGGTTTTCCACAGATGTTTTAGTGCATCTGTTCTCTTTGGATGTCCGAGGAAACAACCGGGCCTTGGTGTGTGTATGTGAGATGCTGTGTGAGAGAGACCAAGGGGTGAGATTGCAGTTTTGGAAGCAGAGCAGAGTTAGGGTGTGAAAAAGTGTGACCATGTCTGAGGGTGTTGCCACCTTTTTAAAAAACCACAATACAAGACTGTTCCCTGTTTAACAGTTCAGCCCAGCAGTTCTTTATTGGTCTGACAATCTAGGCAAGGCCTGCCAAGAGGTAGATACAATACAGTATATCAAGCATTTGCCCAGGGAAGAGTTGCACAGAGCTAGTGAGCTAACGATCATTAGATGCCTGTAAACATCAGGGGACAAATTCATCAGTGAAATCGATGGGGTTTTTACCTCAGGAAGTGAATTTGGCCCAAGACGTTTTAGACACAATGCCAGGCAATTGAAACAATAACATTCACCATTCTCTTACTGCCTTGGACCTGCTTATTGGGGCAGCCTTTATATTAAATCTCCAACTCCCCTCTAAAGGATAGGTATGGCCAGATCCCATCCCGCTAACAGAAATCTGCACTGGGCAAGTATAAACTGACCGATGCACTAGCCCCCCCCCCAGCTCTTTCCTGCCTCAGTGTCAATAACTTTATCAGCATGACGACAAATGACGCATCAAGTGTTTACAGTATATCCAGTGTCTGTGTCTAGGTTTGGCTTTCACAATAGGCATGAGTAGGCCTGAACTTGGGGAACTTGACTGAGCCAAAGAGCTCAGTGTTTGTATGGGATGCCATTTATGCAGCCAAAATAATAAATCAGGCCTTCTGGTGTGTGCTTCAGACCCACAAATGTCTCCTTGAGGCAATAATAAAAAAAAAAAAGCTGTTGAAAATATATATACTCATTGTTAGCACGTAGAGACCCTGGCTGAGATCCAGGGTCTATCAACAGTAAGGGATGGTCTCTGCCCCTGAAAGCTTACAGTCTTAACAGACAAAATAGATTATTATCCCCATTTTACAACTAGAGAATTGAGGCACAGTGAGAGTAAGTGACTTGCCCAGGGCACACAGGAATCCATGGTAGAGCTGGGGACCCAGATCTTAGGAGCCCCAGTCCACTGCCTTCATCACAAGACCTTCTCCCCACAACTACAATATAAATCCTAGAACCTTCCCACACCTCTAATGTGCCTGTTTTGTATCACTGGCCATTGCAGATTTGGTACTAGCTGCCACATATTATGAGTCTGTTTCTGCAAAACTTTTCTTTCTTCCCAAGTCACACACTGTTTCCCTTCCTTGCCTCTTATCAGGAATCATCTACCCATTTCCAAGAGCTTCTTTGCAAAGCAGAAAGTGTCTTTCATAGTCAGTTTTTCTCCCACATATGAGTTACTAATTCTTTCCTCCTCAGCTTTCCTGTGGGCCCTTTGTGGCCTGGCTTTTATTTCCAGTTTGTACCCATGGATTCTGTGTAGGGGAAGAATTGGCTGTAGTAAGATATCTGTGCACTGGATTTTTGAAGGGTTCTGTAGTAATCCAGCTTGTTGTGGGTTTTTTTACTCCGTTTTGCCCAGTAGGCAGTATGTTACCTTTGTCAAGGTTAGTGGAGCCTCTTGGGCACCGCTTATCTTTGAGTAGGGTTGTTTACATCATGGCTGTGGATGTGCTAATGATTAGAGCCCTACCAAATTCAGGGTTCATTTTGGTCCATTTCACAGTCATAGGATTTTAAAAATAATAAATTTCATGATTGCAGCTATTTAAATCTGAAATGTCAGTGTTGTAATTGTAGGGATCCTGACCCAAATGGGAGTTGTAGGGGGGTCACAAGGTTATTGTAGGAGAGGTTGTGGTATTGCTACCCTTACTTCTGCACTGCTGCTGGCAGGGCGTTGCATTCAGAGCTGGGTACCCGGCCAACAGCCACTGCTCTCTGGCCGCTTAACTCAGAAGGCAGCGCAGAAGTAAGGGTGGCAATACTGTGATCCCCCCCTAAAATAACCTTGTGACCCCCCCTGCAACTCCCTTTTGAATAAGGACCCCCAAATTGAGAAACACTGGTCTCCCCGTGAAATCTGTATAGTATAGGGTAAAAGCACACAAAAGACCAGATTTCATGGGGGGACACCAGATTTAATAGTCCATGATGCGTTTTTCATGGCTGTGATTTGGTAGGGTCCTATTAATGATGTTGAGATCAGAGTGTGTCTTTAGCACGGCTCTGTCCCGGGTTCCGCAGTGCTATGATGGATGGAATGCACCACCGCTCTCTCTGTTTCTCTCTTTTGCACGTGTGTTTGTGGGTGCTGCAGATCCAGTGATCAGAGCACACAGGACGTCTGAACCGCAGGGTCATCCAGCAGTGGTCAGGGCATCACAACAACATTGTGGTGTCCTGAAGAGAGTTCAGGACAGTGGTCTCCAAATGGGCATGACTGTCCTGTGAAAAGTGGCTGGCCCAGCAGAGCCACCTTAGCCTCTAATGGAGGGCTCGAGGCCTGTTAAAGGGGTGTGATGCGTGGGTGAAGACAGGCTACCCACAACACACGTTTCCAGCCTCTTTGAAGAAGTGGCCAAACCCGTGAGGTTTAAGGCTTTGTCATTCCCTGGGGATTTGCCCTGATTACCAGGAGTGACCAGCTGCTGTGTAGTGAAAACTCCTAGTGCAGATAGCCAGAGCTGCTATTTGCACTGGTATAAACTCATCCCTGGGTGCATGGCACAAATGTAGAACCGGCTAATAGCAGCTAACTCTGCCTGTGCTAAGCCGTTCTGCAGGGTGGAATTGGAGCAGATCCCCAGGCCTGAGAGTTCACGATGGGCCTCCCCTTGTAATACATTACTGTGAATCCCAGGTAAAGAGATGATCCATTCCGTGTCATCCGCTGAAACCAAACCCTCCACCCCAGCACCAGCCTTTCAGTGCTCTGTGTTAATTGTTTCTGTCGTATAGAGCGTAAGGGGCCAGCAAAACCTTGGCAACTCGGCATGTCTGAATCTCTGCACTCTGGAAAAGAGGAACATTATGTCCAGAAATAAACATATGCTTTATTATTAAAGACATTGGTATGGTTCCTGGAGGGTGTTGCTATTAATAGGGTGTTGCTGGAGCAGTTCTAATCCAGGCTGGATGGCTATAAAGAGCAATGCCAAGAAGTTCTGTTCCTGATCAAGCTGACAAAGAGGCCGTTGTATGACGCACCACAGCAGGGGGTCAGAGTTTAGATTCCAGTAAGAAAGCGGGAAGGATGGATGGCCCAGTGGTTAGGTCACTAGCTGGAGACCGGGTTTCAATTTTCTGCTCTGCCACAGACTCCCGGGGTGACTTTGGGCAAACTACTCTGTGGTTTCCGTGCCTCAGTTTCCCAAGTGTTCTATAGGTATAATAGCTCTGCCCTGCCTCATAGGGGTGGTGTGAGAGTAAATAGATCCTGCAGTTATGAGAACCAGCTACTTCCGGGAGGTAGGAGAAAGTCAAATGCTCTCCAAATCTCTGGAGTCCGAATTGTCATAGGATCCCGTCTCTTATATGGCAAGCATGGCTTCTTTCATGCTCTCTAGGGGCTTGTAGCCCCAAGAGCAGCCTGGAGGTCCTGGGGAATGGAACAGAATGGAAGAGAAAAAAGAGAATGAGAGTCAAACCTCACAAAAGCTTGAGTTCACGGGGAGTTTGGGATGAGGCAGTTTCACCATAGGGGGTGGGTGGTAGAGGCTTTTATATAATACAAATAACCTGGTCCCTGTCTGATGCAAAGTCCCTGGAATATAACAAGAGGGACCCACAGAGCTCTCTTGTCTTTGTGCCTTCTTCCATACTACACTAGAGGCTTGGAACTGTCTGCCTCCTCTGAGTGTGTACGTGTGTGCTGTCATCCTCTAGGGGCAGGCCCAGAGACTAGGCCATGCATGGAGGGTGGGACCTGTAGATTGTGTTCCCCAGTGGTCAGCTCGGAAGGAGGGGGCAAAGGGGCAATTCACTAGTCAGACTCCATTCACAATCCTAGAATAGCTGGATGTTTTTGCTAAAATGATCAGCACCAATATAGTTGACAATGTTGACTTTGGAACAGTCACTATTAGGTTTCAGAGTCAACACCAACATTGCGATAAATGAGGGGAGGAGTTCACCCTTCTCAGACACGTCGCCGCAGACTCTCAGGAAGTCAATGCTGCCTTGAGTCACACTTGCTGAGCCCCCAGAGTTCCCAGGCCACTTAATGAGGTGCCTAAATATGGATTTTAGATGCCTTATTGTAAGCAACTAGGGTAGCAAATCTTGGCCTGAGTTTTTCTCCCTGCTGCCAAAATGCAGCAGCTCTTGCCAGCAGAGCCATGTCCGCTCTTAGGGCGGAGCCTGCCTGTTTGCTATATGTTTGTACAGCACCTAGCACAGTGGGACCCCTGTCCTCAAAGTGCTACGTTAATATAAATAATAAATACCACCCTGGTGTCCTCGAATTCTATGACCTCATCCTTTCCAGCCAATCCAAATGCCGCTTCTAAGATCCTCTTCCTTCTTGATTCTCTCTACTGGGTTCCCAGTTTCTTCTACAATCACAAGTGACGTGTCTCCTAACTTTCAAAGCTCTCCATAAATCTGCTTCTGCCTCCATCTTCCCCCCGCTGCGATGCTCCCAATCTCCTCTCCTGGCCGCTCCTCTTGACGAATATCATTTGAAGCTTCGTTCCTTCTTTCCTCCCATAACTGGGATGGCCTTCCAGGTGTAGACCAGGTTCCTTCGCTGTCCTCCAAATCCCACCTGTCCCAGAGAGCCTATTGACAATGACAAACACGTTCCTGTTGGCCATATCGACGCTCCTACAGTGCTAGGGAAAGCGGGTTATAAAGCGGTTCAGGGGTGCAGTGTAGATGGGATGGTCTCTGTGTCCCAAGTCTGGTGACAGCCTTCGGATGGCTCAGATCCCCTGGCCCCAGTACATATGTGGAATACAGGGTTGTAACCAACCAAGTCTGGGGGACAGACATTTTGTCCCAGTTCTTCAGTTGGTGACCTCAGAAGAGCTGATTTACAGTTTACACCATCTGATGATCTGGCCCATGGTGCCTGGAGGCTACAAGCGACTTGGGGCAGGGACTCTATGGCTGTCCTGCTAGGCTGTGTCTCCTGTGCAGGGCGTTGTGCTCTCCCAGCGCTATGGTGATGATGGAAGCAGGGAGGTTATTAACCCTGGTTTCTTTCTCCCCGTCTGCTCCTGTCTCTCAGCTTGGGGATTGTTTGTGTTTTAGTCTCTCCTCCCATTCTCTTTAAAGCCGGCTCTAGCTAATTGTTTGCATTTAGCGTTAAGTAAGTGAAGCCCTGGGCAGCCTCTGCAGGGAATATTCTGCCTCCTGAGCCATAGGCAGTGCAACAACACCGCTGGGGCTGAATTAAAGGTGTTAGCAGGGATTAAGCTAATGGTGTCCTAAAACCCTTCCACTGCGGCTAGGCCTGGAGTGTAACCCTCTTTCTCCAGGTGCTTCTGTCTCTAGCGTTAGTGCTGCTTCTGCTCGCCTCCTCAGTGTAACTGTTCCCTAGCTCCCTCTGCTCCCTGCTTTCTGTCAGGAGATGGTTGGTAGAAAGGCCATTGAATCCCGCTGCTGTTCTTGCTCATTCTCCCCCCCGCCTTCCAGATGTTCTTAAGAGAACCTTATTGGCAGGGCCGGCTCCAGGCACCAGGCACCCAAGCTGGTGCTTTGGGCGGCACCTGGAGGGGGGCGGTGCGGCGCTCCGGCCGCCGGGGAGAGCGGGGCCACAGCCGGGCTCGCCGCCCTCCCCCCGGCGCTCTGGCCGCCCTCCCCCCCGCGCCCTCCCCCCGGCCGCCGTGGGGAGAGCGGCGAGCCCCAGCAGGGGCTCGCCGCCCTGCGCTCTGGCCGCCGGGGGGGGGAGAGCCGAGCCCCCGCCGGGGCTCGCCGCCCCCCCCCCCCGGCTCCGGCCGGCCCCCCCCCCCCCCCCCCGCGGAGGGGGGCGGGGGGGCGGCCGGAGGCTTTTTTGCTTGGGGCGGCAAAAAAGCCAGAGCCGGCCCTGCTTATTGGGGTGTGGGGGGGATTAATGAAGAGCCACAGAGCCTTCTGCCTCTTGGTCCCAGGTGTGAGTCCAGCCAAGTCAGTGGTGAGTGACAGAAATGACCATTTGGTGGTCTGTGTCCGGTTCCTAGTGGACAAGAACCAGATTCGAAGGAAGGACAGCCACTCGCTTTAAACTTGGTTTGTTCTTCCGTTCTTCTTTGGCATGATCAAGAGAACGGAGGATTAGAAATGCCGCTCTTCTTACCCAGGAGGAAAACAGATCTAGGAGATCTCCTCTGGGACGCTGGCCGTATAGCAGCCCCCTTTGTTGGAGGCTGGGGGTTGTGTCTGATGAAACTTTCCATTCATTAAAAGAAGCGGGGATTTATTTATCTTTTTAGAACCCTGAATGAGGGTAGCAAATATTCTGTGCTTTGGCTCAAACTTATTTAGACCCCTTAGTTCTGTAACAGGGAAAGGGAGAGACTCGGTCCAAACCTGCTCCCCATGCGTGTCAGGCTAGGCGTACGCTGAGAAAGGCCTTCTCAAATGCAAGGGCCGCACTGGACGTTTTCCACACATGATCGTACAGGAGTCACCGCTGAGGAGGAGTCGAAAGGCCAGATCTCCAGGTGATGTAAATCATTGTCGCTCCATTGTCATGAGACAAAGCACAGAAACCCCAGAGCAGAGGCATGGCTGGCATGGGGAAAGGAGACCCTGGGGGAGGGGGAAATTCCATCTTGCTAAGGTGGCCTGAAAGGACTCCGCCAGCCAAGCCCAGCCTGGGCCCCTCTCTCTGCAGCGGTTCATTACCGGGCTGAGGATCTCTGGGTTCAGATCCTGAATAATAATAAGTGCACGTGAGAAGCTCCCTTGGAGGGGTGGATTTTGTGCAGCTCTGGTGCTTGCAGAACACTGTGGGGGCCTTCTGAGCAGAGACAGCCTCCTTAGAACAGTTAGTTGTCATGACAACGCGGGGGAGTTGTTTAAAATAGCAAGTGGCCGGCGTTTGGATGGTTGTGCCCCCGCCACCCCCAGAATTTTCTCTCTCCCTCTCCTAGGAGTCTCTGTTGAGGGGGTTTCCCTCTCGTTGGGAATCCGCCATCCCCTCCTTCCCTAGCGGTACTGGTGGGAAAACCAACTCTGTGGACCTTTCAGGGTGAGCTGCCACTTGTGTGGTGTCTCACCGGCTCCAGGGCAGACTGGCTCCCTCTGAAAGGAGAAGGGTGGGTTCTGTGCCCCACTGGCTGCCTCCCCTCTGCAGCACAGCTCTGGGAGTCAGCCTGGACCTCTTCGCTTCGCCCTTATGGTCACCGGCTCTGGACATCACTTAGCACAGTATCCCTGTCCTGGTTAGAGCTTCTGAGGGTACGTCTACACTGCACTGTAATCCCGGGTCTGTGGGACCCACGGTTGTGGACACGGTGTTTCCAAGCCTGGGCTTGAGTGTCCACACTACACTGTAAAACCCGGGTTTACAGTGGCTGGACCCGGGGCTCAGAGCCATGCTGGTGCATCCACGCTGCACTACGCCAATGTTCTAAGTTGGGGCTGCGTCCACGCTGCAAAACAACGGGGTTTGGACCTGAGTCACAGCAGGAGTTGGGCTCAGACGCAGGAGGACCTGGGTCCTGAGTGTTTGCTGCCGAGTCGGATTGATTTGTGGATGCACAGTAGAGAGATTTGGGCTCAAACCTGAGTCAGAGCCACATTTACATTGCAGTGTAGAAGCACCCAGAGTGCTGTCAGAGCAAGAATGTGCTAATAGCATCTGCATGCTTGGAAATGCCATGTGACGGCAAGTGCGGACGGGGCTTGGCGTTTGGGACTGTGATGGGGTGTGTGCACATGTATGCAGAGATGATGGTCGGGGGGCTGCTAGTCCGGGACTTGGGAGAGCCAGGGTCAATTCCCTGCTCTGCCAAGTGCTTCTTGTGACCCTGGGCAAGACACTTGGCCCTTCTGTGCCTTATTCCCCATCTGGAGCATGGAAATAATGGCCCTGCCTCACCTTGCAAGGGGGCTGGTAGGATAAATACACTAAGATTGTGAGGTGCTCAAATACTGCAGAGCATGAGACCCTGGCCTGCTCAGTGTGCTCACACCTCGCTCCAGTGCCCAGTGCCAGCAACCATAGCTAGCATCCTGCGACCGATAGTTAAAGATCTCCCATAGCTCAGGCAGTGCCTGGGGGCTTATTTTTGGTGCTGAAGATCATGGGTTCCATCCTTGCTGGTGCCTTGGCCTGTGTCTTGGTAAGGGGCATCTATACTAAGTGGGGTTGGGTAGGGCTGGGTGTTTCTGGCGCTGTGCTTTCCTCTCCTGCTCTGGGAAGATTTGGGAGCAGTTCCCTGATGCCAAGGGGATCATGGACACTCCTGGGTTTGCCAAGGAGCAGCCATTTGTTGTTCTCCCCTGGCAGAAGGGAGGAATTAGACTTTGTCTCTGGGCCCCAACTAAGGAGGGAACTGGCCTACCTGTCCAGAGGGGAAGCCTGAGAAACTGCCCCCAGCCTGGAGGAGAAGGGACACTGCTTGCTTTAAACACCCTGTTTCCCCCCACCCTGATCTCTCTTCATGTTAGCAGCCCCTTATTGCCTGGGGGGGCTGGCAGGAGCCCTTGCTGCTGAGTCTTGGGTTTTGTGACCTGGTCCTTTCCCTCTCCAGCCTGGAAGGGACTCTTGGTGTTTCCTCTTCCAGAAGGGAGAGAGACCAGCTGTGTGGGGTGGGGGGAGAAACCCAGCGCTGGAGAGGCTGCGACGGGGAGAGTATGGTGGAATAGGGGAAGGGAGCATGTGTAAAATCTGCTGTCCTGACTAATTGGCCACTTGTGCTTGAATCTCTGGGGCTACCTAGTAAAGCTAAAGACGCCTACGAATACTCAGCATTTTTACAGGGCTTGACAAACACCAACTCCTTAATCCTCACAGCGCCCCTGGAAAGGAGACAAGTAACTTATCCCCTGGTATGGGGGGGGGGGAAACTGAGGCATGGAGAGGTCAAGTGACTTGGCCAAGGTCCTGGGGAGCCCATGGCAGAGCTGGGGTAAGGACTTGGGTGCTCATAGCCCTGAGCTCAGACCATTACTGGCCTGACTGTACCACTCCATGTTCTGAGTGGCTGCCTCGATGCTGTCGCAACTGTGCACCCGCTCCCATGGGTGAGGAGCTGAGACCTAATCACCACCACACACACAGTTTCCCTGTGCCCCAGGGACCACAGCACACACAATATCCCTACGCCCAAAGGGACAAGGTAGTGGACAAAGATTAGGGCAGGCTGCAAAGTGAAAGGGGTAGAGGGTCAGCTTTTGGGGGCAGGAGCTGAAGGAGAAGATAATTTTTAAATGTCTCCTTCCTCTTAATGGGCCAGGGTCCCTAGTCCACAGAAGTTGGGGGCTCTTTGCACCACCTTTGACTCCGTGTTAGAGCAGGAGCTGTTCAGTAATCCCAGGTTAGTGTTTATAATAGAACATGAGTGGCTGTCGGGCAAGCGGGGTATCTAAAGCAATGTTTAAAAATGAATAAGAGGAATAAGAACATAACACAAGAACAGCCAGACTGGGTCAGACCAACGGTCCTTCTAGCCCAGTATCCTGTCTTCCGACAGTGGCCAATGCCAGGTGCCCCAGAGGGAATGAACGGGACAGGCAATTATTGAGTGATCCGTCCCCTGTTGTCCACTCCTAGCGTCTGGCAGCTAGAGGCTTAGGACGCCCAGGTCATGGGGTTTGTCCCTGACCAGCTTGGCTAATACCCATTGATGGACCTGCCCTCCATGAACTTATCTAGTTCTTTTTTGTACCCTGTTATAGTTTTGGCCTTCACAACATCCCACAGGTTGACTATGCATTTTGTGAAGAAATACTTCCTTTTGTTTGTTTTAAACCTGCTGCCTATTACTTTCCTTGGGTGACCCCTGGTTCTTATGTGAAGGGATAAATAACACTTCCTTATTCACTTTCTCCACACCAGTCCTGATTTTATAGACCTCTCTCATATCCCCCGCCTTGGTCGCCTCTTTTCCAAGCTGAACAGTTCCAGTCTTTTTAAATTCTCCTCATATGGAAGCTGTTCCATACCCCTAATCATTTTTTGTTGACCTTCTCTGCACTTTTCCCACTTCTAATATAGATATATTTTTGAGATGGGGCCACCAGAGCTGCACGCAGTATTCAAGGTGTGGGTGTACTGTGGATTTATATAGTGGCATTGTGATATTTTCTGTTTTATTATCTTTCTGTACCTTATTATTACCTTTCCTAATGGTTCCTAACATTCTGTTAGCATTTTTGACTGCTGCTGCACATTGAGCAGATGTTTTCAAAGAACTATTCACAATGACTCAAAGATCTCTTTCTTGAGTGGTGACAGCTAATTTAGACCCATCATTTTGTATGTATATTTGAGATTATGTTTTCCAGTGTGAATAGGTTCAAACTTTTAGAG
This sequence comes from Terrapene triunguis, assembly GCF_002925995.2. Classification (NCBI taxonomy): domain Eukaryota; kingdom Metazoa; phylum Chordata; order Testudines; family Emydidae; genus Terrapene; species Terrapene triunguis. The sequence continues at coordinate 596,105 of NW_020664579.1, forward strand.
ATGAGGCATTTCTAGCCTTCCCACTGCTATTTCACTTATGCTCTTGGTAGGAACTATTTGTCAGAGTGGAAGGAAACATTGCATCATCCCACCAAAAGAGTGTGTTTTTGTTTTTGTGGATTTTTTTATTATTCAAGTGCAGCTCTGCTCTGAAAAGTAACTCTGCAAAGATGCTGCTACGGCCCTCAGGTGACCGGATGTCCCAGTATTATTGGGATCATTTTGATATTAGGGGCTTTGTATTATATAGGCAACTATATCCCCTCCCTTCTCCTCCAAAAAAAAAAAGTGTCCCCGTTTTTCACACTTGCTATCTGGTCACCCTATGTGGCACTCAGTGTTTATTGCATGTCAGTGACCCCAGAGCAAATAGGATCTCTTTAAAAGTAAGACAGTTTTATTCCCAAACGAGAAGTTCTCCCAACTCCCCTGGGATCTGAGGGTCAAGCTGGGTTCTTTACTTCTCCTGCACCATCACCTACCATAAACCTACCAGGTTAAATTATGCCCTTGTGTTTTGCCTAGGTGAGGATAAAAAGTGTTGTGTTAGAGCTTATAAGCAATCACATTTGAAGAGTCTAGACTTGGAACTCTGACTTAGCATCTTCTCTGTGCTAGGCATGTGCTAGTTAGATGTCTTAAGTAACATCACCCCTAGTCTAGACAAAGCCTCAGTGACTCCCGGTGTCTTCAAATGAAGCCCTCAGTGATCTCTGTGCCTTCCATGTGTTTGAACAGGTGTAACTGATTGGAACTTAGTGAGCAATTCTGTTGCTGCCCCAGAAGGAACAGAGGCCGGCTCAGTCCTGGAGCTGGGCTGGCTCTGCAGGGTTAATGGAGACAAGAAAGCCGTAAAAACTTACCTGGGTCACCCAAGACTGACGGATACAAGTGGGAAGCAAGATCCGGGGAGTGAGAAGGGGCTATTTTTACATACTCTTCGGAGCGGAACTGCACTTCAGAGTTAATGATCCCTGCTCTGATAGCAATGAGCCATGCCAGGGTGTGCGTTAATAGGCTGTTGGCCTTTGGCTTCTGGACTGGCTACATACCCGAGGTGTGCAGCAATAAATAACAGAGAGCAAGAGATTGAGGTGAGCGAGGAGGAGGGATGTTTTGAAATCTGTTCGAAGCCTCTCTCCGGCAAAGAGACAGCACCAGAAGGCGGGTGCTGCTAAGAAGATTCCTGCACCAGGGGTGATGCTGTGGAGGATCACAGAGGAGGCTGGTGCTGAATGAATGGATGGGGTATTAGGTGTGAGGCTGGGGGCTAGGCTCTCAAGAAGCACAGCACAGGAGGGGCAGCCTGACGGATAGGGGGCAGTGGTGGCTTTGTGCCGCCAAGATTTTGGGCTGCTGTGGGGCTGGGAGGGTGCACGTCAGAGCATCTCTTGGCTGCCTTTGGGTTGTTGTGCAGCTCAAGGTAGCTGGAGCAGAACATCGTGCCTCTTCCACCTCCCATTCCAATATACCCAGGCTGTGAGGTGGGGCAGCATAGGGCCCAGCGCAGCAGTCCCTGCACTGGGGGAATTCCACTGCTCTGCCCCCATATGGCTCCTGCATGCTGACAGGAGCTCCATAAGGGGTCCGTATCTGGACCTTGCTTCATGAGGTTGTCCAAAGAAAGTCCATAGAGGGCCTTAAAAACAAGGGAGGTCTAGAGCCGGCTCCTGAAATGAACAGGGACCCAGTGGATTTGTTTGAGGGCGGGAAAGGAAATCTGCAAAGCTGCGTTCTAGGAGCTGCTGTAGAGAGTTTGGCATGACTTCTGCTCTCCCTCCTCCCCCCTGATCCAGCATGACGGCTGCATTTTGCAAGTGTGGGTGGATTTCTCTTTTGAAGCAGCAAAGTGCTGGAGCCTTCACCTCTTCCCAAGGGTCTGACCTGCTGGAGAGGGCTGGGCTTTCACGACACTGTTTTCCATGCAGAGGCAAAGCTCAGTGCATTTCAGAAGCGGGCCTGGCACATCACTGAATAACACTGGACGATGCAGTGAAGCTAGCAAGGATGAATGAGGAGGGTTAGCCAGTCCCCATGGCTCAAGGCGTCATCTGATTGACAGTGAGGGTCATGTAGGAATTCCCCCTTATCCCTCTGGGACAGTGTTGCAGGAAGGGGTGGTCTGACATTAGCCGCTGATGGGGACAGGCAACTGGACTAAATGGACCATTGTTTTATTCACTGTGCTAATTCCTATGGCTTGACAGTAATTGCAAGGAATGTGCTAGGCAGCAGTGGGGGTCCCCGCTGGGGGGGCTAATGTGCAAGGAGTGGGCCAGAGAGGGTGGGAGATCAGGGTTTCCTGAGAATCATGAGTGTTTCCTTTCCCAGTGCGCTAAAGGGAAAGCCAGGGACCGGTTCCATCGCTTCAAAAGGAGCTTCCCCATCTCTGGTCGTTGAAATGACTCATCCTTCTTGTCTGTGTCCCTTCCGTGTGCCCCAGCCCAGGAGTGATATGGAATGCAATGGCAGTGCAGGCTGTTAACAGGGGTGTAACCATCCCGCTCTTCTTCTGAGCAGCGGTAGGGGTGGGTGACAGAAATTGTACCAGAATTTGCATTATTCAGCCGTGCCAATGCACATCAATCCAGTAATGCAGCTCCCTGCTAGTCCAGCCCTGGGCTCCTCACAGACAGCTCTGCAAATGGCCCTCAATCCTGACCTCCACTATTCCAGTTCTGTGCTTGCCACCCACAGCTTTGCTGGTGCCCCTCAATCCCAACCTGCAGCCTCTCTGCTATTTGAGCTCTGGGCTCCACACATGTAGCTCTGCCGATGCTCCTCAATGATTACCTGCTGCCTCACTGCTGTTCCATTCCTGGGTCTCTCCTGAGCAGATGTGCCAATGGTACTGAACTGAGCGTTGTTTTTAAATGTGGTGACGTGTCCACTAAGGATTTGTGCGGTTCATGTTGACCTGTGACCTTGGTGAGGTGTCAGCATTTGTGCCTATCCATCTCTTCCACAGACCGAGGATTCCTGCAACCCCAGTGAGATGCCTCCCAATCACGGCAGGGCTAATGACAGGTCAGCCTGTTGTATTCAACAGCCGTCCTTACCTTTCATAGAATCATAGAATAGCAGGGTTGGAAGAGACCTCAGGAGGTATCTAGTCCAACCCCCTGCTCAAAGCAGGACCAATCCCCAACTAAATCATCCCAGCCAGGACTTTGTCAAGCCTGACCTTAAAAACCACTAAGGAAGGAGATTCCACCACCTCCCTAGGTAATCCATTCCAGTGCTTCACCACCCTCCTAGTGAAACAGTGTTTCCTAATATCCAACCTAAGCCTCCCCCACTGCAACTTGAGACCATTACTCGTTTACTCCTTGTTCTTTCCCAGGCATGGGGCTCCCATAGACACGTCTGTCATCTAGAATGCTTAACCAAGGATGCTCTTGGACTTGAAGCCCAGGGCTGGAACTTGGGAGATCTAAGCTTAAATCTCATAAGTCACTTCCTCTCTCTGCATGTGCTTCCCCATCTGTAACACAGGGATGATTCCATGGTGAGGGATAGCTCAGTGGTTTGAGCATTGGCCTGCTAAACCCAGCGTTGTGAGTTCAATCCTTGAGGGGGCCACTTAGGGATCTGGGGCAAAATCAGTACTTGGTCCTGCTAGTGAAGGCAGGGGGCTGGACTTGATGACCTTTCAGGGTCCCTTCCAGTTCTATGAGATAGGTATATCTCCATATATTATTCCCCCACCCCATAGAGGGGCTGAGGGATTACATCCTTAGCGTTTGGATGGGGCTGTGAGATCCTGTGAAGGGAGGTGCTTGAGGGGTGGATAGGATTATTATTGGTCACCGGGATCGAGGAAAACGGGCCAGCTGTGGGGTTGTAGGACCCTCACCAGTGGTTTTTGCTTTTTGAGAACTTAGTTTATTTGCACTCATCATACTTTATGTTCTCTGTTGGCTTGACCAGTTCTATAGAAGTGAGTATAATCTGAATTTGTGCCTGGAGTTGTTTGTATCTGGACCTAGTGTAAATGGGTGCAACGCCTTTCCGTGGAGTTGTGTCGGCGTAGACCTGGCCCCCCTAGCCTCTGTGTTCAGTGTAGTAAAGTGTGTAGCTTGGGGCAGAACTGCTCAAGAAGTTCCTTTCCCCCGGGGCCTTCCCGGGAGATTACAGACCTGACGACTTTTTCCAAAACAGCTAAGCAAGTTTTAATGAAGAGAAGTTAGAATGTGTCTCCCTAGGGGTGACCGAAAGGGCTGTAAGGCCAGCACAGAAAACAGAGAGTGCACCGGCTTGTCATGTTACAGAAGTGGCTTTCTCGTGTCTGTGCTCGTTAATGGGCTGCTGACTGGGAACAAGTAATGGCCAAGGTGACTAGTGGTTGAGACACATTATAGTAGCGGTCTGACTTTTTTTCCAAAGGGCTCAGCGCTTCTGAAAATCAGGCCCCTTGAAGGAGTCTTGAGTTCGGCGCCCAAAATCACTGCTCCCTGTCTGAGAGAGAGGCCAATATATGTAGATGGTAACTCGGCTCCTTGGCTGAGTGAATAACCACCTCCTGGCCCAAATGCAGTGAGGCTGAAGCCTGTTACAGGGAAGGGGGATGCAGACCGGGTGTGTGTGCGTGAGACGTGCTCTGCTCCCAGTGACAGGCTAGGAAGTGTAGGGGTTGAGGCCAGAGAGGAAAGGTCGGGCCATTGATGGTGAAGAAGGAAACAGCAGGATTTGTACATGATGTGAGGGCGGATGAGAGAAGTAGACGACTGACAGATGTTAAGACCAGAAGGGACCAGTGTGATCTCCTGAGTAACGCAGTCCAGCCATTTGAGGCCCTGCACAGCGGGGAGGAGCAACTTGGAAAGGGCACCCAGGGCTGCCCAGATGATTCAGGGGGTCTTGGGCAAAGCAATTTCGGGGGCCCCTTCCATAAAAAAAAAAGTTGCAATACTATAGTAACGTGTATTTGGAAATGTAAAAAATAACCAGTGAAATACATTCAAAAATTAATTTTTAATAATTTGAAAATACACAAAATACATTATTTAAAAACATTAAATGCTTTAATGGTGTATATATACATTTGCAATTACATAATGGGCTGTCGCTGGGTGATGGTTGGTGCCAATGGGCTGTCGCTGCCTGGGGGTGGCGCTGCTGTTGCCCAGGGCTGGGTGGGGAGCTGGGCTCTGGGTCGGGGGGTGCCCGGCTCGGAGCTAGGGGTCAGGGCTGTGGGGAGGATGGGGTCAGGGGATGTCCGGCTCAGAGGGGCTGGGCTCGGAGCTGGGGGTCAGGGCTGTGGGGGGATGGGGTCAGGGGGGTGCCCGGCTCAGAGGGGCTGGGCTCGGAGCTGGGGGGATGGGGTGTCCGGCTCAGAGGGGCTTACCATGCTGCTTACCCCCGCCTCCGCTCTCCCGGAGCCTCAGCACGCCGTGTCCAGGAGCGGCCCTGGACAGCGCTGCAGTGGCGTGGTGGCTCCAGCGGGGCCTGAGCTCCCGCCGCTCGGCCGCAGCTCACAGCCCTGCCCCCTTACCACGCAGCTCCGAGTGGTGGGAGCTCAGGCCCCGCCCGAACCACGCTGCTGCAGCACTGTCCAGGGCCGCTCCTAGATGCGGGACGCTGAGGCTCTGGGAGAGGGGGGAAGGCGGAGGCGGGGGGGAGCCTCCAACATTCTCGTGGGGGCCCTTGCGGGGCCTGGGTCAAATTGCCCCACTTGCCCCCCCCCTCTGGGCGGCCCTGAGGGCACCAGAGCAAACCTGCATTTGTACAGCACTTTGCGCAACGGAGTCCTGGTTCGTGGCTGGAGCTCTTAGGCACTACAGGAATACAGATAATAGTACTCAGACAAAAAGTAAGAACGTAAGAGCGGCCATACTGGGTCAGACCAATGGTCCATCTAGCCCAGTGTCCTGTCTTCTGACAGTGGCCAATGCCAAGTGCTTCAGAGGGAATGAACAGGACAGGGCAGTTATCTAGTGATCCATCCCGTGTCGTCCAGTCCCAGCTTCTGGCAGTCAGATATTTAGGAACACCCAGAGCATGGAGTTGCATCCCTGACCATCTTGGCTAATAGCCATTGATGTACGTATGCTCCGTGAAGTACCATGTCTGCCCAGAACAGAGGTTTTGCAGTTTTGCTTTCAATGGCCCTCACTCCAGACTACACGACTCAGCTTGTCTACTTTGAGCAGATGCAGATGGGCTGCTGAGATTTGAACTGGTGGTTCCAAGGAACCTAGGAATTTCAAACCTGATGCTTAAAAGGGTAAGCCATCCCCTTCAGTTTACACAGCACCAACAGGCCTTGCTTATGTTACTCCTAAATCATCATCATCATCTCAGGTTTTGTTTATACAGCACTGAATGTGCGTGACGCTTTAGAGGAGGAAAAGACACCCTCCCTGAGCGAAGGCAACTAATCTAAACGAGCACATGGTATGACGAGGGGAGGGCAAGGGTGAACATAATAAAAAGATCATGTCACTGCCGCTAGTGTTATTGATCATTTATTTAACAGCTATTTATAGCAGCACAGCGGAGCACGTCCGTGCTGTCACTTTGAAACCCGGCGAAAGAAGTTACCATGGTTTCAGATTGACAGTGCGGTGTACCTGTCCAACAGGCTCTAAAAATATGAAGTCACATGGGAGCCTTGCTGAGCAGGGAGGGGAAATCACATCCAGTAGCATGGATGGGCTCCCCTATTCTTGCCAGAGGTTTGACTAACACTGCCACTACATAGTACTGGAGCAAGCCTATGGAATGCCGACCCTTTGCCCCTCTCCACATGGTATAGGATCCTAATGAACTGCTTAGTGTATGTGTCTTACTTCCTTCTACCAGATGGAGCCAGAGCTGTTCAACTGTGTGTCATAGGCCCTCTACTGTTAGTGGTTACAGGGAGGTTCTCCCTTAATTCAGGGTGCAGTGCAGGAGGAGCTGAGAGCTTGTTGCGCTGTGACCGTGAAGTTGTGAGTGATCATATTGTGCAGCATAGAGAGAGCCAGGAAGTCCTGGGGCATTCTGGATTTATTACAGAATTCATCTATGGAATGTTCAGTGACATTGAAAGGTGTCAAATTCAAACTGATAAACAGAAATATTTTCCTACATAATGTGGATTTACACTGTGGAACTCGTGGCCACATGAAGTTGTGGAAGCCACGAACAAGATACAAAGAGGGCAACAAGAATATCCAGAGTTATAATGGTAAAGGCCAAGAAATAAGAATTTAAGGAGGGATTATAAAGCCTCATGGGTCAGGACTATTGTGGGTTAGGATGAGATGTTGTGGGGGGTTTCTTACACCTTCCTCTGAAGCAGCTGTTGCAGGCCACTGTGGGAGACAGGCCACTGAGCTAGATGGACCTTGGGTCTGATCGAGTCTGACAATTCCTATGTTCCTATGGGCCCATGTTCAGGCTAATTCAGGGGGGCGGTGGTGGTTATTCCTCTCTCTGAAACATTTCCAGCAGCCCACTGTGGGAGACATGATGCTGGGATACACAGACCACGAGGCTGTCCGTATGGCAGTTCTGGTGGCGAGTGTGGACAGCAATGTCCCTGTCTTCTCCCGCAAGCTCCCTCTTGTCTTTCCCTTCTGCACTGATGTCACCCCTTCTCTCTCTCTCTGAAGATCCTGTCCAATGTCGCCATCTACCTGTGCGCCATCACGGTGGGCATCATGTCCTACTACATGGCAGATCGCAAGCACCGCAAGGCCTTCCTGGAAGCACGGCAGTCTCTCGAGGTCAAACTCAACCTGGAGGAACAAAGCCAGCAGCAGGTAAGAGCAGATCCCCGATTTGCTGCCAGATGCTTGTGTCTTCCTGCCAGAGAGCATGTCGCTGGCCTGTCCTCTCGCGCGGCAGGGAGGGAGATGTGGGAAACTTACTGAGGATGGAGGAAAGCTGTTCCACTCTGGGATTGACTCTGTCAGCTCCCCAGATCCCCCCCATCTTCTGCTGTCACCAGTGGAAAGCGTTTGCAGAGAGACCTTGTGCTAAATGATGGATCCTGATGCCAGTCAAGGGCTGTGCCTTTAGTGTGGTGACCCTCTGCTTTCGGTGCTGCAGGTCAGCTCCAGGGTGCATCAGCCGAGTTGTGTGTGGGGAACCTCGGGCTGAGAGCGTGAGCTCTTTGGTGCAGGGACCGCCCTCAGGTTCTGTGTGTGGACAGCGCCTAGCGCGGTGGGGCCACTGTGCATGACTCGGGCTCCTGGGTGCTACTGTAAATAACAGTGAGAAGAGAGGACTGAGGGGCACTGGCAGAGCTAGGATGGAGGAGGGCCAGGACTGGATTAGTAGTGGGGGGTGCAGGTGAGGATCAAGGTGCGTTTGAGGAATAGTGCACGAGGCCCAGTGCAGAAGCCAAAAGATGAGGAATCTGACCTCCTAAAGAATGGCTGCGCTGGGTAGAGGAAGTCGGTTCTCCTTCCCCCCCCACCCCCAATCCCCAGGCTAATGTGACTGTTTTGTGGGGGCTAATGGGAGCGGTGGTAACGGAACTGAGATCTAGGTCACTATCCTGGCTTTGTTCTCTACCTTCCTGTCCCGACCGCAGTGCCCATGACTTTAATGTGGCTGAGCTAGTCTCTGCCTGTGTGTCTCTGGGACCTGGCTTTCTGCTGTGTGCGACCAGTGAAGAGCCCCCCCAGCTTCTTATGCGGCCTCTTTCTCTAAAGGGCAACATATCAGCTGTTTGCGTTCTAGTCCAAGGGCTGAATTCATGCAGCGAGAGCAGAGGGCAGGCAGTCAGGAGAACCTGGAGTATGTTAGGGAGACAGTGTTGCCTAGTGGGTAGAACGCTGCACTGGGACTCGGACACCTGAGGTCTGTTCCCAGTTCTGCCACTGAACTGTTGGGTGTCCTTGAGCACGTCACTGCGCCCCTTTGTGCCTCAGTTTCCCCATCTCTAAAATGGGGATAATGATCCTGACATTCTTTGTAAAGCGCTTTGAGACCTACTGATGAAAAGTGCTATCAAAGAGCGAGGTGGTATGTATGTATGTATTTATTTATGGTTATTTTTAGGCCTTTTACCCACGGCACCCTGGTAGCTGCAGCAGTGCAGAGCTCCAGGGTAGACATGATTTGCACCAGAGTTTGTGCCAGTAGCTAGAATCCCAGTGTAGCCACGGCCTCATTTTGGCTGGGCTGATCATTCCATTCTGCATGACTTCTGATGAGTCACTGGGTCCTCTTCTGCCTCTCCTCCACCCAGCTGGAATATTGGATATAAACTGAGAGCAGAAAATCGCATCTCCCTGAGAACCAGATGCTGCGATAAGTGCACTCCGCTTTCCTGGGTAATTATTAATCATACACCCGAGCCATGTGATATAAACCACATGGACCTGACGTTATAAGGGTGGCTGGGAACAGCTCTGGGAAGACACAGCTGCCTGCTTGTTCCTTCACATTGCAAAACCTTTAGCCGTGCAGACGGCAAATGTCAGGCGGGCATGTTTCCCAGGCCGCATGCTGAATGGGTGCACTGTCCTGTTCCCATTTCAAAGGCTCCGGCTTGCCGTTCCCAGAGGAAACAGTGGTTTGGGGAATGGGATTCAGGATGGAGCAGGAGATGCAAACTGGGGTTAAAGAGGCTCTAGATTTCCAACAGAGGCCAGCATTCAGACCAAAAGCCGGGCTCTAACTACTGGGGTTAGGAAGAAATTTTACCTGAGGGCAGGTTATCCCATATCTGCTGATTGCAGGGATTCTAGCCTCTTCCTCTGCAGCAGCTCATGCTGGCCACTGATGGAGACCGGACACTGGATTAAATGAGGGCTTAAAGACAGGAGGGTTGCAAGGAGTCGCGGGTCCAGGGGAAAAAACGTAATTAAATATGGAGCTGGGTCACGGAGAGGTGCACTTCGAGCACAGCTCTCGGGTTATGATAGACCCCTCCCGCCCACACACTTTTTTTTCAGACCACTTTAAGCACTGACTGGATGGATCCTGGGTCTGATTCAGTCTAGCTGTTCCTGTGCTCAAACCCTAATACTCTCCCACTTGACGCTGAGCTCGGTGGGTCCTTTCAGAGTCCCCAGTGTTTATAATCCTGCACATCACAGAGCAGTTGGCTAGGCTAGAATAGCTCACACTTCTCCAGCGCCTTGCATCTGAGTGCATTACAAACTAAATTAAACCCTGCAGCCCTCTGGGAGGGAGGTATCATTATCCCCATCGTACAGGTGGGGAAACCGAGGCACAGAGTAGGCAAGTGGCTTGCCCAAGATCATGCCACAAATCACTGGCAGAGCTCAGAAGGGGGCCTACAGGCCTGATTCTTCTTTCACTGTCAATTGGGAACGGCTCCCTAGACGTCCGTGGAGTGACACTAACATAAACAGGTGTGAGAGGTGACTGTGGGCTTGTCTCTGTGGGCTCCCAGCCCTGTGTGTGTGGTTAGAGCTGTGTCCATTCACCGAAGAGCTGTTAGCGAAGAGCTGGCATTTCACTGACAGGAACCTGGTTAAAAGCCGTGCTTCCTCTTGCCTGCCTCCAATTATGAGCTGGGCTAATTTTAGCGCCTTATCTAGGATCTGTCTCCCTCTCTCTCTCCCCGTCCTGTTATCTGTCCAATGTGCTGCCAGCAATCTGCTCCCAAGAGCGACAGAGGCATGCACCCATCCAGGTCACTGGCTGGGTGACAGAACCGTGCCGGCAGCCTTCTGTTTGATCAAGGACTCTGAGCAAAGCCGTCACGTCTGTCCTAGTTCCCCAGGGCGAGGATAGGCCGGTGGGGCAGGGAGTGGTCCGCTGGCTGTACTGGCTGGATATTTTGAGGCCTGTTTCCAGGAGGAATCTCTGGGTTTATTGCATGGGGGAAGCGTCTTCTGGCACAAAGTGGCCATCAAACCAGAGGGATCTCTGGTTGATGTCATAAGTAGTTTTGCATCTTCCCCCCCCTCCCTGTCCCAGCCATCATGGTGAGGGGTGTGGCTAAGCAAAAAGGGGGTGTGGCTAAGAAAAAAGGGGGTGTGACAGGAGTGCCAACAATTCACCAGCTGGCATCGTGGCCCTTGTGGCCATGACCATCCATCCCTAGGATTGAGGTGCTACAGGTGCAATCCCTGCTGATGACAGTCGTGTCTGTTCGTATGCGGCTAGGGAGACTCTCTGAGGTCCGTTGGCCCAAACCAGCCTTCGTGGCTTCTGCATCACAAAAGAAAAGGGAGAAGACAGCAGAAATAGGCTCAAAGAATCTGCAGGAGCTGTTTTATGCCATACTCTTCCCTGTCTCTGCTCCGTATTTTGCTTCCTTTTTTGCCATTGGGTTCTCTCTGCCCCCCTCTCTGCTCCTTTTCTCCTGAGTGGAACACGAAGGGTCCCCAATAATGCTGGCCTTTGAATCAAACTTTTGAACCCAAGATGTCTGAGCTGCAAATTAAGTTGCATGCATTGATCTGTCTCTAACATAGAGCGTTGGTTAGTGTTTGCAGAGACCTGTTATGAGTCACTCTCCTTCCAGGGCTCTCTCAGTTCAGTTGTCCCTTTCCTTCCTTCCTTCCTTCCTTTCATCTGCGTCTCTCCTTCCGCTCCTCTCCATTTCCCTCTGGTTTCCCTCTCCATCTGTATTTCTCCTTCTCTTTCTTTCTTTTCATTGTCTCTCTGCCTTGAATGGTTCCTCACTACTTGCCTACCAGGACACCACATGTGCCCTAGAAGTGGGCTCCGTAAGGCATTAGAAAAGACCAGCACTAATGCTGGACACTCCATATACAAATACTGGAACCAGCACATACCTCAATCCGTCATCCAGCCCTGGGACTGGTATTTTATTCAGGTGAGCGTCTTGAGGTTCAAACATCAGCGATAAACTCCCTATGTACTACGGTGATGGGAGTTTGAGAAATATAGATTAGATCCTGTAAAGAAGCAGCTACTGTGTGTGTAACCGCTACCCTCTACTGGATGGAATCAGAACTGCTCAGCTATGTGTGATAGGCCCTATACTGCCATCTGCTCTGGGTCTCTTTTGGCTCGAGTGGCAGGGGCCTGTGTTTTGGAGCAGGAATTCTGTTCCTCCTCTTGACGTTAAGTTCTCAATGGGTCATAGTGCACAGCCTAGTGTTGTCTGTGACGTCCTGGATGCTTAAGACTTTTGTTGTGGTAGATTGGATTTCTTTTTCTTCAAAAGGGTCAGCAGCAGCCACCCTTTCCTCCAGTGCCTTAGAGCTATGTGGGACAAAGGCAGATCTCTGATAACAATGTCTTTTGTGATAGATTAAGCATGATGCAAAAAGGCAGGTCATTACTGGAACCAGCTCTGCTGTTGCTCTTGGTAATATATAGCTATTTCATGGCTTGTTTTGAAAGCATTTGAAAAAATTCATGCAGGCTTCTCCAGTCCACAACAATAATAGAGCATCCAGGGTGGAAGTTTAAATGCACAGATGTCAGGGAGAACTGGAAAGGGAAGGTTCCCACAACAACATACATTCAGCCACACTGCACATCTGTGAGAGGGTAGAGAGGTTCAGGGGATGGAATAAAGCAAACGTCAATTTAGCTTGAATATCTGGGGAAAGTGACTTAACAGGGATTACAAGAAATGGTCGGTCCCCAGGGGAGTAGAGAAAAGACCCAGGACTTGAGACATTTTAAATCTGAATGGGACAAATAGACTGTAAGGAAGAGTCTTGCACTGATTTGGGTAGACTAAATCAGTGGTTCTCAACCAGGGTACACATACCTTTGGGGGTACACAGAGGTCTTCCAGGGGGTACATCAACTCATCTAGATATTTGACTAGTTTTACAACAGGCTACATAAAAAGCACTAGCAAAGTTAAGTTCAAACTAAAATTTCATACAGACAGTGACTTTTTTATACTGCTCTATATATTATACACTGAAATGTAAGTACAATATTTATATGCCAACTGATTTAGTTTAGATTTATATGGTAAAAATGAGAAAGTCAGCAAATTGTCAGTGGCAGTGTGCTGTGATACGTTTGTCTTTTTATGTCTGATTTTGTAAGCAAGTAGCTGTTAACTGAGGTAAAACTTGGGGAGTATTCAAGACTAATCAGACTCCTGAAAGGGGTACAGTAGTCTGGAAAGATTGAGAGCCACTGGACTAAATGATCTAATAGGTTTCTTTCATTTCTAATAGGCCAAATTCTGCTCTGATTTAAAACAGGTATAAAGTAGAGAACAGAGCCACTGATTTCAATGCAGATACTCCAGATTCATACCCAATTAACTGAATTTAACCCTTGATCCTGCACCATTAAAGTAAATGGGAACTTTGCCACTGACTTCAGTTAGCGTAAGATCAAGACCTGTGTCCTGTATTCATTGTTAAATGTACACAGTGGGCCAAATTCTTGCATGGGGATAGTTCCATCTGGGGACAGTTCCATCTGCCTCCATTGTAACCAAGGGCCTGATCCATATCTTTTAAAACGAATCTGAGTTTTCTATTGATTTCAATGGGTTTTGGAGCAGATCCTGAGAGCCTGGTGGGGCCCAGTATATGTGGCAGGGCTGAGTTAACGCTGGGGAACCTGTATCGTGAATGGCCTGTTTTTAAGTTGAATGCTGCAGGGTGACTGTGTGACTATTTAGTATGGGCAGCAAACCCGACCTTGCTGTTACATGCTTTGCTAGCTGTCATTTGGACAGGAACAGAACTTCTCTTTCACCCCACCAGAGCTGGCTGCATTTCAGTGGTATAGGGGAAAGTGATCTGTATGAATTGTGTGTCAGATTTTGAACTGCTTTGGCATCATCAGACCGAAAGGCAATATATAAATTACACCGCTACCTCGATATAACGCGACCCGATATAACACGAATTCGGATATAACGTGGTGAAGCAGTGGTTCGGGGGGGCGGGGCTGTGCACGCCGGCGGATCAAAGCAAGTTCAATATAACGCGGTTTCACCTATAACGCGGTAAGATTTTTTGGCTCCCAAGGACAGCGTTCTATCGAGGTAGAGGTGTAGTATGACACTACTGCAGGTTCTGAGATGGACATGGGGAGAGAAATGAAGTAGACATCTTGGGGCGTGTCATCTGAATGAGCCCGGCCAGGGGGAGCTGGAGGGGAAGAACAGGTTAATAGATGTTAAGGCCAGAAGGGACCAGTAAGATCATCTAGTCTGACCTCCTGCAGAACACCGGCTAGAGAGCATCACCCAGTGATTCCTGGCCCAAGCCCAGAACTTCTTCTTGAGCTTGAGCTTTCAAGGGATGGAGAATCCCCCAGAATAGGAGTCCAGGGGTGGGAATTCCCTGACTTTTGAAAAGTTTGTCATTGCCATATGCAGCGCTCAAGCTGAATGCTGTCCCCTAAAGCAGCCCATACCCCCACAAAGGTCCGTCATTCACCAGCTAGAGCCACTACGCTTTTCAAGAAAAAGACATTCCAAACCAGAGAGGTTTCGTTCTGTTGCTAGTGGACTGATACCTTGGTGCTCTGACTTGTCCTCTCCCCAAAACCCATTCTTTCACTGGGTGCCCTGTCTCGGTTGCATTCATTGTCTTTTGATAGAGTCCCTCCAATTAATTCATTTGCATTGCATCTGCCTTTGAATTTGGTGTCTGGGGCTCTCTGCTAACAGCGATAGGTCTTAGACTGTTGAGTAGTCTCCCAAGGGGGTGATAGGAAACCCCACTCCTTGGCTTTTAAAACTCGGCTGGACAAAACACTAGAAAACATAGCGTGGGGAACAATCCTGCATGAGGCTCCAGAGGATGGATGGACAGATAAACGGATGATCTTTCCATCTCTCAATTTCTAGGAGTGTGAATATTCCCGACTCACATGTTTTCAGGACCCAGGTGTGTCCCTGATTTCTGCATGTTGCTAAAGTGCTGAGAATGTACTCTGCGCTATCAAGGGTGCAAAGACAAGCTCACTAGTGCCAACCCCAGATATTCAAAAACCATGAGTCAGGCCCTAAAAATCATGACATTTGTCTTTAAAAATCGTGAGTTGCTTTGTTTTTTAATGATGCATTTTGGATCTTTTTCTTTGCCTTTTGGGTTTTACTTTTTCAAGAAAAACCGGAGTACTTGTGGCACCTTAGAGACTAACAAGTACTCCTGTTCTTTTTGCGGTGACAGACTAACACAGCTGCTACTCTGAAACTTTTTCAAGATTATCTCTGCAACCACAAGGGCTAGAAACGTTCTTTTCTTTTTAAATGCAAGCTAAGAGTCTCATGAAATAACATGACTCCAGGAGCTGGGACGTTAAGAAAACAAAACCCACTAAATATCACAAGACTGGCGATAAAATTGTAAGAGTTGGCAACACAAGAAAGTGTAATTCTACGAAGGGGCCTGAGCTGAACCTACCCAAACATGCTCTCTTAACCTTACAGCTTATTTTTTTAACAGCATTTATTTGTTTGTGAATTTCCTTAGTGTTCGTTCCAAAGGCTGTATTACACCCCTGATTATTATTGTTATTAATCATGTTTATTACGGTTGTGCCTAATGACCAGTGAAGATCAGGTCCCCTTTTAGGCACTGTACGAACTCAGAGCAGTTGATGATCCCTGTTGGACCTGCAGATCTTCCTGGGGAGGGAAAAGGAAGACAACAAACCACCTGGCTTCTCCCCCAAATTCCTGGAGAGTGGAGGAGGGGGACAAGTCAGCCTGCTCTCCTCACTTGATGTAAGAAGTGGTGGAGGCGGAGCTAGTGGCCTTTTGGGGGTGATGGGGAGGGGGTGGGCTGGGGGAAGTGCCAGGCTGTTTGGGTGCTGGTTGGGCTTGGGGTCAGCCATACATAACAGCCTATTTACCCTTCCTACTAGAGACAGCTCTGGGCTGCTCCAGGTCTGGGCACCTGAATTAAAAGCAGGGAGACTCTCCTGTGTGCCCAGTGGCCCCCTGCTAGGTCCAGGCAGTGCGTCAGGCCAGGCAAAGGAATGTTTTAATATTTATTTAAATTACGGTAATACCTTGGAGCCCCAGGCACAGACCAAGGTCCCGATGTGCTCGGCGCTGTACAAACACAGAACAAAAAGACAGTCCCTGCTCTGAAGAGCAGACAGTCTTTTATATGTTTGGATCCACAGGCCTGACCCTGCACTGTTGCCTGAAAGGCAGTGTACTCTGTACATTAGCACTCAAATGCAGCCACCTCTGTGGTGGGAGGGAGCAGACAACCATTATCCAGCACAATAGTGGAGAAGGGGAACAGGCTGAGGACACAGGGGCAAACCCCATGTCTTACAAGAAATCCCTTGGAGCATTTAATGCCCCTGCAGAGCAGCCGAGACCTCAGTTTTCTCAAACCCTCCTCCCGCAGTGTCCAGGCCATTGAGCTTGACATATCTGTGCTGGTAGGTGCAGGGCTGAGTCGGCCCTGTCAGGATTTGGAGCTGTGGCTCCCGAGTCAGGCCGACAAGCCATCCCCTTCAGTTCTAGGAGCTGGTGGCTATCAGTGGCGTCAGCAGCCCCGGGTCAGAGGGCCTTCCACACGTGTATCTGGCTCCTAAGCAGTTTTTGCAGGATATAAAATGCTCCCCCGGTCACAGTCCTCCTTCCCAGCCACCACTTTGGGCTTTCTCACTGCCCGGACATGCCCTGTCTTGGGCCTGCCGCAGAACTTCGAAACCTAGAGACAGGCCCAGCTCGGGTCACACCAGTCTTTGCTTGAAGCTGACAAGTTTGTGTTTAATTGCAAACCTGCCAGAGCAAGGAGGCCTTCCATTTGGAGCCATTCCGATCTCCAACTGTGGCCAGTCTCAGCCCCTACCATTGGGCAGGGAGTCGCCAGTTAGATCCCCGCAAATGATTCCTAGAGCAGATCCGTGAGAAAACCATCCAGTCCTGATTTTAAAATGGTCCACGATGGGGAATCCAGCACGGCCCGTGGTAAATTGTTCCAATGGTTACTTACCCTCACTGTCAAAAATGGATGCCTTATTTCCTGTCTGAATTTGTCTAGCTTCAACTCCCAGTCCTTGGATTGTGTTAGACCTTTCTCTGCTAGATTGAAGAGCCCATGATTAACTATTTGTTCTGTATGTAGCTACTCGGAGACTGTAATCAAGTCACCCCTTAACCTTCTCTTTATTGAGCTAAATAGATTGAGCTCCTTGAGTCTTTCACTATAAGGCTGTGGTCCCCAAACTGTGGGACAGATGCAGAGAAATATTTGGGGGGGGGGGCGTGGCAGGGCCCAGCCGCCATGGGGGTGGGGAGCGAGCGCCACCCAGCCCAGCTCTGTCCCCAGCTCTGCTCCTGCCCCGCGCCTGGCTGCAGCTCAGCCCCCGCTCTCGGCCCCTGGCCCCGCCGCAACTCCGCTCCTGGCCCCGGGGGACACGGATACATTCCGTTACTGGTAAGATTGGGCGCGAGAGGAAACGTTTGGGCACCACTGCTATAAGGCATGTTTTCTAATCCTTTAATCATGGCTCTTCTCTGAAAGCTCTCATATTTATAACGCCTTCTTAAATTGTGGGCACCAGAACTAGACACTGTATTACAGCAGCCGTCACACCAGTGGCAAATACAGAGATAAAATAACTTCTCTCCTCCTACACGAGATTCTGCTGTATATGCATCCCAGGATCACATAGCTCTTTTGGCCACAGTGTTGCACTGGGAGCTCATGATCAGCTGATTATCTACCACGAGCCCTACATCTTTTTCAGAGTCTCTGCTTCCCACGATAGAGTCCCCCCATCCCGTAAGTTTGGCCTGCATCCTTTGTTCCTAGATAGACGCATTTACTTTTAGCCGTATTAAAACACACATTGTTTGCTTGCACCCAGCTTACCAAGCGATCCAGATCACTCTGTGCTGGAGATCTGTCCTCTTCATTATTTACCATTATTTATGTTGGAGACAGACGAGACCTGTTAGATCATCGAAGGTCTTGTCCTGCAAGGTGCTGAATGCTTCTTGTGAAGTGCTGAGCGCCCTCAATGACTTCCACCGGCCTTCGTCTAGTTCCCTGGAGCCAATGCAGAATTGTTCCCTGTAGCCCTTCAGTCTAGTATGAAATGCCCTAAATGGTGGGGTTTTTGTTGTTCCCCTGGAAGGGCTGTTCCACAGACTGATTGCTGGAAAGGATTTCCTCATAAGAATTCATCCTGAATTTCCCTTTGCTCGCTTTCATCCCACTTCTTAGCCATGCCCCCTTTGTGTCAGTCACCCCCACCATGGAAGAGGGAGAGAGATCGTCTGGACCCGCTGAATACCTATAGAAGGTTCTCATATCCCAGCTTATCATCTCACCAAGTGTTACAGATCTAGTTCGGTGCTAATTGATTCTGATGACTTACCATAATCAACTGGCCCCCTTCACTCTTCCTTCCCTGATCTCAAACGATCCTTATGGAAAGCAAATCTGAATCCAGCTGTTTTGACAGGCAAAACCTTGTTCCTTTGTCATAGCGTTCCGGTTACATGTGGGTGGGTAAATGAGGTCATCCAAATGTGGACTGAGAAACATCAGGTCTTGCAAGCTAAGGTTCGAGATCTGGAGTGAAATGCTGGCCCTACTGGAGTCAAGGGGAATTTTGTCATTTACTTTGGTGGGGCCAGGATTTCACCCCTTGTGTGTGTGGTGATGGGATAGCGGTGTTCCCAGTATTTGTCCCACTTGGGGAAATAAGTTAATTGAACCATAAGAGGCATTTCCATGACAGCTCTTCTCATCCTGGGGTCAAACCAACCTGATACCTTTCTTTGACAGGGTAACAAGCCTTGTGGATGGGGGGGAAGCGGTAGATGTGGTATATCTTGACTTTAGTAAGGCTTTTGATACTGTCTCGCATGACCTTCTCATAAACAAACTAGGGAAATACAACTTAGATGGAGCTACTATAAGGTGGGTGCATAATTGGTTGGAAAATCATTCCCAGAGAGTAGTTATCAGTTGTTCACAGTCATGCTGGAAGGACATGCTGGAAGGGGTCCTGCAGGGATCGGTTCTGGGTCCTGTTCTGTTCAATATCTTCATCAATGATTTAGATAATGGCATAGAAAGTACACTTATAAAGTTTGCAGACGATACCAAGCTGGGAGGGGTTGCAAGTGCTTTGGAGGATAGGATTAAAATTCAAAATGATCTGGACAAACTGGAGAAATGGTCTGAAGTAAATAGGATGAAATTCAATAAGGACAAATGCAAAGTACTCCGCTTAGGAAGGAACAATCAGTTGCACACATACAAAATGGGAAATGACTGCCTAGAAAGTAGTACTTTGGAAAGGGATCTGGGAGTCATAGTGGATCAAAGCTAAATATGAGTCAAGGGTGTAATGCTGTTGCAAAAAAAGCAAACATAATTGTGGGATGTATTAGCAGGAGTATTGTAAGCCAGACACGAGAAGTAATTGTTCTGCTCTACTCTGCGCTGATTAGGCCTCAACTGGAGTATTGTGCCACATTTCAGGAAAGATGTGGACAAATTGGAAAAAGTCCAGAGAAGAGCAACAAAAAGGATTAAAAGTCTACAACACATGACCTATGAGGGAAGATTGAAAAAATTGGGTTTGTTTAGTCTGGAGAAGAGACGACTGAGAGGGGACATAACAGTTTTCAAGTACAAAAAAGGTTGTTACAAGGAGGAGGGAGAAAAATTGTTGTTGTTAACCTCTGAGGATAGGACAAGAAGCCATGGGCTTAAATTGCAGCAAAGGCGGTTTAGGTTGGACATTAGGAAAAACTTCCTAACTGTCAGGGTGGTTAAGCACTGGAATAAATTGTCTATTGTGGAAATTGTGGAATCTCCATCACTGGGGATTTTTAAGAGCAGGTAGGACAAACACCTGTCAGGGATGGTCTAGAACTCTAGATAATACTTAGTCCTGCCTTGAGTGCAGGGACTGGACTAGATGACCTCTCGAGGTCCCTTCTAGTTCTATGATTCTATGATTCAGAGCCACATCTTGAAGGCAGAGCTAGATGGGACAAAGCACTGGGGAATATGCTGTAGGGAGTGATGGGACAGATGGACCTGGTGACTCAGTGGATCTTTTCCAGCTCTAACTTCTAGAGATGGGCTCTGACCAGAACTCTGGATCCAAACACCTGGAGACGGGCCCAAATGTCACAGCTTGTCCTGCAGAATTGATTCTAATAATATAAATGGGCCAAAGGTGTTAACATAACCCAGTCAGTGTCCAACATTAAACAGTGATAAACGAGTTTCAGGTTTAGTATGCAGAGACCTCAGCTTGTGTAACCCACACACCTCCTGGGTGTGGTGCTCTGTCCCCTCTAGAGGCACTGAGACTACCTTAGAGATTAATGAGTCTGCTACAGCCTTAGCTAACAGCCATGTGGCTTTTAGCTCATGCTTCAGAGGTCCCAGGTTCGATCCCACCCGTCGACAACCGGGATCTGTCATTGTTGCACTTGCTTAATACCATGGCAAGCACACCATTAAACATCCTTTTGACCTTCTATCAAAGAATCAAATCATCTAGAAAAGAATCAAAATGGTTAAAGCATTTGGAATATGACGTATTAAATGAGGCTTTCGTTTTAACAACATCCCTTGTTCCCTTTAGCTGGAGAGAGATTTTAGAAGGAACCCCCCCCCCTTGTCTGATAATCTCTTGGCAGGTGTCACAGATGGCAATAACTGTCCTTTTGAGGAACAGAGAAGAAGTTAGTTGAGATGGGCTGGAGCTGCTATTGTTGCAGTTGTTGTTGTTGTGTTATCCTAGGTGGAGTTTGGGATTTAGCCAGAGCCGGGAGAGGTGGCCATGTCATCTGGGTCCCTCTCTCTGGCCTGGTCTGGTCAGGACATTTCTCAGGATTAGGATGCAGAAGGTCTGGGGTCCCAGGAGATGGTGGGGGTGGCAGCCATGATGGTGACATTCGCTCCAGTAGCCAGTTTTTCTCCCTAAAGTCTCTCTCTTCAAGGACCCAGAAAGGGAGTGGTGGGCGGAATAGCCCAGCCCCTCATCACGTCATCCACCAGTTAGGCCTAGTTTTGGCACACCAGTTTTGGTTCACTGATTTCTGGTTCCACGCTGTTCTCGTTTACCAACCATGAGCTTAACGCTGTCCTTGAGTTATACCAGGAGGCCTTTTTGTTTGGATTGATTCAGTCTGTGTGTCTCCCTTTCGCACCTTTTCCCATCAACATTTGTTACCATAGGTTATTGTGACAATGTATGAACTCACTCTCACTTTTTACAGTTGAGCTCACAAGTGCGGTAAATTTGTAGGCCCAATTATCACTACGGCCCCCAGACCTTGGTTATCTAATTAAACGGTCACATAATTGTGCTCCATGATCATGGGGATAATGAAAACTATTTCATTGTGGAGGCACAGAAAACCTGCTGGTATGAATAGATCATAAACCACTGTAGGGATGACTGCCGGAGTCTGCAGAGAGCCTGAAACAATAGCTTGGAGATGTGCCATCTGCCTCATTCATGTCAGTGAGGTTTTTACACTGCAGTCCAGTGACAACTTAAATATAAGTGTAGTGGGGAGCCAGCTGTTGGAGTAGGGAATCCATATCCTCTCCCACCCCAATTTAAAGCCAGACCTGCCCAAATGGAAGTGGCTAAGATGCCTTCCCTTCCCAGTGCCAAAGCCTCAACCAGCTCCCGTGCTTCCCACTACAACCCCCAGCTCCCCTCTGGCAGCTCTGACGCAGATGATCGTTGTCGATACCACAACCTGCGGCACTTCGACTCCAAAGAGGCATTGGTAAAACAAATTGATTTTAATATCACAGTCTGTCAGTAATAGCAGGGAAGCAGGACGGCTTAGACTGGACCAAGGGGAGGGAGTCGTGGATGAAAAGAGAATCATCCGCTCAAGCTTTGGCTCAACTGTACTTCATCGGGGTGCATGTGAAATTGATCAGTGAGTGACAGCCAGCCAGCCATCAATGTGGTGAGCTTACCACCATTCCATAAAGGAACTGAGCACAGGCCTGAACCATGGCTGAGAGTTTCAGCTGGCATTGCCTATCCTCAGCGTTAGCTCTCTGTCACTGGGGTGAGTAAGCGAGGAACGATTTGTGGTTTGTTCAGGTGATGATCTCCTGAGATTCACTGGGGAAAGCTTGGGTTTGTTATGCAGCATGTTAGCCACCTTAGCAATGGCAAATGACTTCCATCTAGAAGGTCATCCAGTACCCACCTGTTGCTAGGTCATAAGTAGCTTAAAGGAAGAGATGCTGGAAGCAAACACTGCATGTCCCTCCCAGCGTTTTCTGATGGACAAGGAGAATGGGCATGGGGATGAGTGGAAAGGCTGCCGCTAACACAGTGCAGTCTCACACAGTCCATGTTCAGGTACCAGGGAGGTCTGCTACAGCGCAGCAAAAGCATCAGCTACCAGCGTTAGCCAGAGTTGGCCTGGTTTAATCTGGATCTTTGGTGAACCACTAAAAAGAAACAAACAGGAGGAGGATGTAGGACTCTGGACCAGGTCCACCAAGTCCTGGCATCCAGTCTCCAGCAGTGACCAGTGCAGGATACTTTTGACAAAGCTGTAACCTTCATTGTGCAGTAGTATCTCATAGAAGGAAATTCCTTCCTGACCCACCTGGTGGTCAGCTTCTGCCCTGGAGCATGTGACCTGCTGTTCTGTTGGAACGGCAGATCTCCATGTCGGAAGGGTTCAGCCTTCTTTATATTTTATCGCCAGCAGCTCCCAGGAAACTGGAGAACTTGGAAATGGAGACCAAAAATGACAAAACACGGTTCCCATAGCAACACACTCTATGTATCTGCAGTTGTAGCAGAGTAACCCCTATAGGCTCTGAGTGAAAACCCACTTAATTAACCAAGTTATTTACGGTTAGTGCAAATCCCCAAATTAAAATTAGAAAGATTTTTTTTTTTAATGTTCAAATGCTGTTGTTTGCTGCCAGGAAATTTACCCAGATGGAGTAACAGAGAACTGGAACCTCAGCATAGCCTGATACTGCCTAGCACATCACCGCAGTCAGTACCACTTCCACAATTCCACTCCCCTGACTCCTCTGGGACCAGTAACCGTTTTTTCTTGACCAGCTGGGGACATTATCTTCCCTTCCACCCTTCTCTCCGTGTGGTGAGGGGGGAGTAATGAGAACTGTTTGTGCTTATCAGGCCAGATTCTCAAAGAGTCAGCACCCACTGGATTGTCAATGGTGCGCAGACACCCAGCAGCTCCCATGATGATATTTGCGGTCAGATTTTTAGAGGCCTCCTGTTCAGGTGCCTAAATGGGAGTGGAGTACTTCTGAAAATCTCACTCACCAAGCTATTATCATAGAATCATAGAAGATTAGGGTTGGAAGAGACCTCAGGAGGTCATCTAGTCCAACCCCCTGCTCAAAGCAGGACCAACCCCAACTAAATCATCCCAGCCAGGGCTTTGTCAAGCCGGGCCTTAAAAACCTCCAAGGATGGAGATTCCACCACCTGCCTAGGTAACCCATTCCAGTGCTTCACCACCCTCCTAGTGAAATAGTGTTTCCTTATATCCAACCTAGACCTCCCCCACTGAAACTTGAGACCATTGCTCCTTGTTCTGTCATCTGCCACCACTGAGAACAGCTGAGCTCCATCCTCTTTGGAACCCCCCTTCAGGTAGTTGAAGGCTGCTATCAAATCCCCCCTCACTCTTCTCTTCTGCAGACTAAATAACCCCAGTTCCCTCAGCCTCTCCTCATAAGTCATGTGCTCCAGCCCCCTAATCATTTTTGTTGCCCTCCGCTTGACTCTCTCCAATTTGTCCACATGCTTTCTGTAGTGGGGGGCCCAAAACTGGACGCAATACTCCAGATGTGGCCTCACCAGTGCCGAATAGAGGGGAATAATCACTTCCCTCGATCTGCTGGCAATGCTCCTACAAATGCAGCCCAATATGCCGTTAGTCTTCTTGGAGCATACTTCAAGAGCACACTGTTGACTCATATCCAGTTTCTCATCCAATGTAATCCCCAGGTCCTTTTCTGCAGAACTGCTGCTTAGCCAGTCGGTTCCCAGCCTGTAGCAGTGCGTGGGATTCTTCCGTCCTAAGTGCAGGACTCTGCATTTGTCCTTGTTGAACGTCATCAGATTTCTTTTGGCCCAATCCTCCAATTTCTCTAGGTCACTCTGGACCCTATCCTTACCCTCCAGTGTATCTACCTCTCCCCCCCAGCTTAGTGTTATCCATGAACTTGCCGAGTTGCAATCCATCCCATCATCGAGATCATTAATGAAGATGTTGAACAAAACCGGCCCCAGGACCGACCCCTGGGGCACTCTGCTTGATACCAGCTGTCAACTAGACATTGAGCCATTGATCACTACCCATTGAGCCCGATGATCTAGCCAGCTTGGATGAATGAAGTCCATTCATCCAATCCATACTTCTTTAGTTTGCTGGCAAGAATACTGTGGGAGACCGTATCAAAAGCTTTGCTAAAGTCAAGGTATATCACATCCACTGCTTTCCCCATATCCACAGAGCCAGTTATCCCATCATAGAAGGCAATCAGGTTCGTCAGGCATAACTTGCCCTTGGTGAATCCATGTTGACTGTTCCTGATCACCTTCCTCTTCTCCAAGTGCTTCAAAATGGATTCCTTGAGGACCTGCTCCATGATTTTTCCAGAGCATGATTATCCAGAGATCTCAAAGTTCATTCCAAACATGGGTAAGAAATGTTATCCTCACTTTTCAGATGGGGAAACTGAGGTACAGTTCAGGGCTGTGTAGAAAATCAATGACAGAGCTAGCATAGAACCCAGGACTCCTGACTCCCTGTCCCTTGCCCTGAGCACCTTGCCAAGGTAGGGTGGGGACTTTGGCCAGGTAGTAGTAATAATCATGATAAACTTAATCAAAATACTTTATAAACGCTCTATAGGGATTCCTTATTCATCCCTGGAATCCCTCCACCTCTGTGGTGGAGCACAGTAGCCATTTAACTGTTCACAGCAACCTACTGCAAAGTAGTTTAGGACAGGCAGTGAAGAAGAATGCTGTATCCCACTGCAACTGCAGAGGGATTTTAGGTAGGAATTATTTACTTATCCAAGCTAGAATTTGGGCAGAACACCAGAGTTTATACTCTTACACTAGTGAACAGTGCCATGGGCTCCCTAAATGTCACATCTTTGGCTTCACGTGGCCAGCCACACCTTTCAGGAGCATTAGCTCAGTGCTGAGTCAGCCATGCTCTTTACTGCAGCCCCTAGGGTGACCAGACAGCAAGTGTGAAAAATCGGGACAGGGGGTGGGAGGTAATAGGAGCCTATAGAAGAGCCTATAAAATCGGGACATCTGGTCACCCTAGCCCCGTACCTCTTGCCTTCATCGCCCATCCAAGCAGTGACCCGGCCTGATTGCACGTGGCTCACGCTCTCCGACCTGCTCCCAGCATGGTCCCTGGGAAGCTGCGACGTGGAAGCAGCCTCTCCTTAGCAGCCTCTCTAAGCTGAAGCAGTGAGCGTTGGTGGCCAGCGGCCGGGGGACAGTTTCTCTGCCGCGTCGGATCAGATCCAGCGCCTGAACCCGCGCTGGCCCAACTGGGTGCCCTAGTCCACATTGGTCATGTGCTTCTTCCGGCATTGGCTTTTCCTCGCAAGCATTGCCCCGGCCTAGGCAGCAGCAGCCCAATTACCCAAGCCACAGCAGGGCCAATTAATACAACGCTCTTCATCTTTCAACCTAGTAATAGGGCGCCGGGAGAATTGAGTGGGGGAGAGGGAGGGGTTTGGTCTCTCCTGCCTTAGCAGCGCTCCAGCTGTATCATCAGGAGCTTTCTTCAGTGCTGCTGCGCCCTGATTCCTCGACAAGCCGGTGCTGAGGGAAGGTAGAACTCTCGCAGGACAGGGACATCCTCCTACTCTGCCTTTGTTTCAGTATTTGGGGGCTGGGCCGATAAAGGCGAGGGAGTTGATGTGAAGGCAATCAGAAGGGTGTTGGGAACTGTTTCTGCCATGTGTCGTGTAAGGAGCAGAGGTGCAGTAGAGGCCTGAGCATGGGGCAGGGGCCCATGAACTCCTGGCTTGTATTCCTGGTTCTGCTACCGACTCACTTTGTGGCCCTGGCCACATCTCTTCCCCATGCGGGGCCTGCATTTCCCTGTCTGCGGAAGGGGGACAGTGACACTTACCTGCCTCATGCAGAGGATTGATTAATAAGGGCCAAATTGTGGCTGCCCCAGGTGCTCGGGTGGCGGCCACCATCTCAGTTCCTGTGTTTTCCTTATTGCAGGGACTGCTCCCTGCCAGCGCTGCTTATGGCACAAGCCGCCCCACAGTGGGAGGTGGAGCCTTGGTCCCATTCCTCCCCTTGCTCAGTGACTGGCAGACCGTGCAGGGGGAGGGTTGCATAGGGCACTCTCTGAGGGGTGGTAGCAGCAGGCATGCACCTCTTGTCTGTGCATCCTCAGAGCTCCCTGTGGGGCAGGTTGGCTCCCCTCCTCCCTGTGCTCAGAGCTGGGGCAGTGTGTCGAAGGTATACTTACTTAGATTGCAAGCTCCGTGGGGCAGGGACTGTCCCTTTGCTCTGTGTTTGTACAGCACCTAGCACCAGGGGGCGCTGGTCCATGACTAGGTGCTACTGCAATATAAACGGGGCTTCCGAGTGCAAGTATTAAAACAGAACACCGATAAAACACTCCCAAATTTACAAAAAATTGAAATTGGTGTTTCTCCAATGAACACGGGGAAAACACTGGACATGGTTATTCGATTTGCGTTGGCTTCACAGCTCTTTCCCAGTGCAGTTTGTTTATACAGGCGATCTCCCTGCTCCCTGGCTTGTATCTAAAGGCTTGTTTGTACAGAGTAGTCATGCCAACTGTAGGGGTAAGATTTCGAAAGGTCACTAGTGTGTTGTGCATTAATTTGTCCGTGTAGATCCTGCTGGTATGTATGAAAGGTTCGCTAGTGTGCTTTAAGCTAGTGCTGTTTGAAACAGCTCTATGTGTGTGTGTGTATATAAAGAGAGAGCCCTGAAAACCCCTGATTTTTGGACATCTACACAGAACTCAAAAACTGCTAAAAACAACCCCCTCAAAATGAAATGACTAAATCCCCCAAAACAGAAGCCCTAAATATATATAATACAGTTATTTCACATGCTCTGAGATCATATAATCAAAGAGCCTATCGTAATGCATGAGAGAAATGGGGCAGATGACATTCCCATGGGAACTTTAGCTCTGTGTTCCTCGACTTCCCTGCGACTAATACCTGAACCCTAAAAGGTGTGTGTGTTTTCAGAAAAGGGGTCTGGGTAAAAATGGCCCCTGTTTACTCCACAGGTCACTTCCCTGTGTGTCTTTGAGACAGATCCCTGGACTTGACTCCCCTTAGGTCTGCAGAGCCAAGCCAGCTGGGTTCTCTTCTGCCTTCTGCATCAGCAGCAGCGTTGTCAGCCAAGTTCAGAATCCTTCTCACCTGCGCTAGAGGAGGCAGAGAGAATCCCAGGCAGAAAGTGATTTTTGGAAGTGTGCAGGTTTGGTTTGCAAGTCCTTGAGGGAGAATAAAGGCCCAATCCTACTCCCATTGGAGTCAATGCCAAAAGTCCTTTTCGTATATTTCATATATTAGCAGGTCCTAAATATGGATACCTGTAATGGACCTGATCAAAAGTCCATTGGCGTCAATGGGAGTCTTTCCACAGGCTCTAGTGGGCTTTGGATATGAAGTATCTTTTCTGAATACATGGGTGGCTTGGGCCCTGAGTTCTACTTCCTGCTCGGCCATGGGCCTACTGGACGACCTTGGGGAAGTCGTGTCACCTCCCTGTGGCTCAGTTTCCCCACCTGTAAAATGGGGATAATGATGCTTACTTCCTTTGTAAATTGCTTTGCGATCCACTGATGAAAAGCACTAGATAGCGCTGGGTATCATTATTACTAAGGCCCTACCAAATTCATGGTCCATTTTGGTCAATTTCACGGTCAGAGGATTTTAAAAATCGTAAATTTCATGATTTCAGCTATTTAAATGTGAAATGTCCCGGTATTGTAATTGTAGGGACCTGACCCCAAAAAGGAGTTGTGGGAGGCTTGCAAGGTTATTGTAGGGCAGGTTGCGGTACTGCTACCCTTACTTCTGCGCTGCTGCTGGCAGTGGCGCTGCCTTCAGAGCTGGGCAGCTGGAGAGCAGCGGCTGCTGGCTGCGAGCCCAGCTCTGAAGGCAGCGCCGCCGCCAGGAGCAGCTCAGAAATAAGGATGGTATGGCATAGTATTGCCACCTTTACTTCTGCGCTGCTGCCTGCAGAGCTGGGCGCTCAGCAGCCGCCCCCTCCAGCCGCCCAGCTCTGAAGGTAGCAGCGCAGAAGTAAGGGTGGCATGGTATGGTATTGCCACCCTTACTTCTGTGCTGCTGCTGGCGGGGCGCTGCCTTCAGAGCTGGGCACCTGGCCAACAGATGCTGCTCTCCTGCCACCCAGCTCTGAAGGCAGCGCAGAAGTAAGGGTGGCAATACCATGACACCCCCTAAAATAACCTTGTGACCCCCCCTGAAACTCCCTTTTGGTTATGGTGACCAGTTTTATAGGGACAGTCCCGATTTTGGGGTCTTTTTCTTATATAGGCTTCTATTATCCCCCACCCTCTGTCCCGATTTTTCACACTTGCTATCTGGTCACCCTACTTTTGGTTCAGGACCCCCAATTTGAGAAACGCTGGTTTCCCCCGTGAAATCTGTATAGTATAGGGTAAAAGCACAGAAAAGACCAGATTTCATGGGGGGAGACCAGCTTTCACAGTCTGTGACGTGTTTTTCATGGCCGTGAATTTGGTAGGACCCTAATTATTACTATCCATGATTAATTCTTAATAACCCATGGGATCTTCCCAGCAATAAGGTTTAGTCATGTAAGTGTTGCCAGATCGATCCTCAGCTGCTGCATGAATTAGCATACATTCCTGAATATATCTTGTCCATCAGCAAGTGCGTAGGTACGTCGCTCACACACGCACAGCAGGGAGAGACTTTCCAGACCACCATCACTTGGAAGCCATAACTCGTTTAGTAAAATCCTGTCCCGGGTTCTGCCAGTGTAATTAACTCTTGAGTGTATAATCAAATCTCCAGGCAAAAATGAAATCTCTCTGCTGTCTGATGGCTGGACGAAGTTCTCTTCTGCTCCCACCTCACCCATCACCACCGCACTGGGAACCTGGGGGAAGAACTTTAACAGTGCGCTTTTATTAGCATTGGGAGAAGAGACAGTGTAATACCAGACTCTGAGATTCACAGGGCTTTACAGTGGAGCCACGTACCAGTAGTTCTGAGTACCGCACTTTCATACAGTAAGGGTCAGAAATGTTTGCTGCCGGTCACTGGTCCAGGACCAGTGCTTGAAAAAGTTTGCTGGTCCTGAAAGTATTTGTACTGGTCTGTTAAGATTTAACCCCCCTGACCTATTGTGGTATTGCGCCACCGAGCCAAGATTTTCAAAAGCAAGAGCCTAATGTTAGGCTCCTAAATCCATATTTAGAGACTTGATTAGAAGTGTCCTGCTTTTTCAAAAGGGCCGAGCCCCCTGAAACTCCTGTTGATTTCATCAGGAGCTGGGTGTGCAACACTCTTGAAAATCAGGTTAGTTCTCTCAGCTCTTTGGCGCAGAGACCGTCTCTGTTCTGTGTTTGTACAGCGCCTGGCACAGTGGGCCCTGGTCCATGCCCGGCGCTCGTAAGTGCTACTGCAGTCCAGATAATTAATATTAACAGAAACCTACATCAGGATTTTGGAGCCTAACTTTAGGCTCCTGTTTTTGACAATATTGACCTTAACCCTAAATTTATGAAAACTAAATTTTAAAAAACCCTGTTGATCGTCTGTTAAATTTCTAAAATCTCTCTGCAGTTCCCCAGAAGGTCCTAACCATATTCTGGGGGCGGGCAGCTCCTGTGGCAGCCTGTGTTGAACTCTGAGGACGAAACGGCACTGAACTCTGCGTGCAGGGAGTGTGCGTGGAAATGGCCAGGAGCACTATGCAGCAAGCGAAGGGCATGACAGTCAGAACCGGCTCTAGGCACCAGCAAAGCAAGCATGTGCTTGGGGCGGCACAATTCCAGGGGCGGCATTCTGGGCCAGGGCCGGCTTTAGGCTGATTCAGCCGATTCGGCTGAATTGGGCCCCACGCTAAGAGGGCCCCGCGCCGCAGCTCTCCACCCCGCCCCCAGCTCACTTCCTCCTCCTCCCCTCCCCTGAACGCTCCACCCCCTGCTCCTCCCCTGCTTCCCGCGAATCAGAGTTTTGCAGGAAGTCTGAAAAGAAGCAGAGGCGGGCAGGCAGGCAGGCAGCACCAGGTAAGCTGGGGTGGCGGGGGGCGCGAGAAGGGCTCCGGGGAGGCACGGCGCGGCCCAGTCCAGCCCCGTCCGAGCAGCTCACTCTGGCCCCGGCCGAGCACCCCCGGCCCCAGCGGCTCCAGCCCAGCTCAGCTCCGGCCCGGCCCCCGCGGCTCGGCTCCGGCCCGGCCCCCGCGGCTCAGCTCCGTCTCGGGTCCGGTCCCCCGGCTTGGCTCCAGCCCGGCCCCCCCAGCTCGGTTCTGGCCCGGCCCCCTCGGCTCGTCTCTGGCCCCCTGGCTCGGCTCCGGCCTGGCCCGGCCCCCGCAGCTCGGCTCGGCTTGGCTCCAGCCCGGCCCCCACGGCTCGGCTCCGGGCCGGATCCAAACCCCGCAACCCTGGCCGGAGTGCAGCCTGATTCCTGGGGGCGGGGCTTGCCGCAAGCCCCGCCCCCAGGAATCGGGCCCCGCTCTTGCTAAAGCCGGCCCTGTTCTGGGCAGTTCCGCTCTCTGAGCTTTTTTTTTGTTTGTTTGGACAGTTGCACTCTCGGAGCTTGGGGCAGCAAAAAACCTAGAGCCAGCCCTGATGACAGTCCCATGGCTCGTACACTACAGCCTCCAGCCCTCGGGAAGTCCGAGTGGCTGTGGGCTTGTCTAGGCAGAACACGGCAATGGCTCAGCTAAAGGTGTGAGTTTAAACCTGTTCAATTAAACTGGTGCAAATCCCAGAGTAGACACTGGGGGCTTGTCTGCGCCTGGAGTGATACGGGAATAGCTGTTCCTGAATAAAGCTTTACGTCTCGGGCTAGTGCGGATGACCCAAGCAGGCCATGCTTTAGAGCGGGGTGGCCAACCTGAGCCTGAGAAGGAGCCAGAATTTACCAATGTACATTGTCAAAGAGCCACAGTAATACGGCAGCAACCCCCACATCAGCTCCCCCACTCCCAGCGCCTCCCACCCACCAGCAGCCCCACCGATCAGCGCCTCCCCCTCCTTCCCAGTCAGCTGTTTCATGGCGTGCAGGAGGCTTGGAGGAGGAGGAGCGAGGGCACGGCTGGCTCAGGGGAGGGGGCAGGAAGGGGTGGAGTGGGGGCAGGCCTGTGGCAGAGCCAGGGGCTGAGCAGTGAACACCCCCTGGCACATTGGAAAGTTGGCGCCTGTAGCTCCAGCCCCGGAGTCGGTGCCTATACAAGGAGTCGCATATTAACTGCTGAAGAGCCGCATGTGGCTCCGGAACCACAGGTTGGCCACCCCTGCTTTAGAGGAACCAGATGGGCCCAGTGGAAGGAATATTAGATTTAAGGGTAAAAGTTAAAGTCCAAATATCTTCTCTACTTAACTTCCCTGGAGCGAGGTGGCTCCTTTGAAGCAGGAACTGCTTACAGCTGCTCTGGGCGGGACTATTTCTGACTCTGGGCGTGTGTGCAGAGGGACCCTGATCTCAGCTGGGGCCTCAGGCTGCTAGTGCTGTACAAAACCTGTCAGCAGCACCACCCAGGGCAAGTCTCCGGTGCAGGAGGATTCAGGAGGGGGTGTGGATGGGGGGGGGAGATAAGGGAAAGATCTGGTGCAAGGCTCGGGACCAGGCAGGGATGTGGGGCAGTCTTCTGGAAAGGCCTTTTGAAGGATGAAGTTTCAGGGCTGGTGTCTGTTTTGGTGTGGGAGGGAGGGGCTGGGGGATCCTGCCTGAGCCTAGCTCTGTGGCATGTGGATGTGTCCTGGGGAGGGCAGTTTTAGCCGCTCTTTGGGACGGGCGGGGCAGGGCGGGTTACCAATTAGATCCCGTGGCTATATGCTGACTGTATTACAATCGCCCACTTGTAAGCCCAGGGAAAGCTCACCCATAGCCTGTTTAAAGCCTCCATTGTTCCTAAAGGCCGCAGACAGGAGACAGGCATGGTCCCATGCTAGCATTCATGCAGAGCCCAGGGCAGAGCGGGTGAACGTTCAGCCCTCACTCCCTGTCCACTCCCCGGGGAGCCAGGGATCCCTGCTTGCTTCCAGCCTTGAGGAAACAGGTGTGTCTGAGGGACTCTTTACAGGGCCTGATTCCGATTGCACTCCTGCCTGCGTGGCTCAGGAATCACTCCTCTGAGGGCAGAGGTGTCTTGTGGTGTGAGCAGGAGGAGAACCGGGCCTAGTCTCTCCCACCAAATACCGTATCATTCCAGTCCTCCAAATTCCCTTTATCCAAAGATCCTAGTTATCCCAATCCAGGGCGTGTCCCCTCCCTCCATAGTTAATTAGTGTTAGTGTTAATCACCTGCTAATAACTTCTCCATTAGCCTCTTAGTGCTTGTTTCAGTGAAACTGCAGCTCAAAATAGCACTTCCGTGTATCCAAAGGCCCGGTTTCAGATGTCTGCCAGGCCGTTCAGGTAGACAGGAGTGTATATTGCATCTGGATCAGTTTCGAGGTTCCAGGCCTGAACTGAGTACCATTAGGTGCTACCACTGGATCCCCTGACAGCAGGGTGTGGTGTGTTACATTGTGATAACCGGCTGATTCTCACTCCTGTTCCACCCCCCTGGGTGCCACTCAGGGGATGCAAAGGTAGCAGAGACCTGGTGTGGGGGAGAGCGGCGTGTAGAGCTGGCTTGTACATCCCCTTCCCACAGCTCCCAGAGCCAAGGGCATGTGGGGCTGGGAAGGAGCGGCCAGAATATGATGCATTCCTAGGGTGACCAGATGTCCCAATTTTATAGGGACAGTCCCGATATTTGGGGCTTTGTCTTATGTACGTGCCTATTACTCCCCACCCCATCCTGATTTTTCACACTTGCTGTCTGTGCATTCCCCACACCCCCAGCTGATGGATGGTCCCTAAGGTCAGAACAGCCTGGGCAGATAATCAAGGAACAGTACTTCCTGCTAGCACCCCTGTTCTGCTGCTCCCAACCGTCAACAATCACCTTTGAGAACTCATGGAGGAGAGGCGAGATCCCAGAGGACTGGAGAAGGGCAAACCTACTACCTATCTTTAAAGAGGGGAACGAAGAGGACCCGGGGAATTATAGACCAATCAGCCTAACTTCAGTACCTGGCAAGATACTGGAACAAAGTATTAAACAATCAGTTTGCAAGCACCTAGAAGATAATAGGGTTATAAGTAATAGCATGGATTTGTCAAGAACAAATCATGCCAGACCATCTGAATGTCCTTCTTTGACAGGGTTACTGGCCTCATGGATGCGGGGGGTGGGGAAGCTGTAAGCCTGATAGACCTTGATTTTAGTGAGGCTTTTGTCACAGTCCCACATGACATTCTCATAGGCAAACTAGGGAAATGTGGTCTAGATGAAATTACTGTAAGGTGGGTGCAAAACTGTATTCAAAGAGTATACCTATCTCATAGAACTGGAAGGGACCCTGAAAGGTCATCGCGTCCAGCCCCCTGCCTTCACTAGGCAGGACCAAGTACTGATTTTGCCCCAGGTCCCTAAGCGGCCCCCTCAAGGATTGAACTCATATCTCTGGGTTTAGTAAGCCAATGCTCAAACTACTGAGCTATCCCTCCCCCCTAGTAGTAGTTATCAATGGTTAGCTCTCAAACTGGGGGGTGTATCTCGTGAGCTCCCGCGGGGGTCAGCCCTGGGTCAGGTACTGTTCTGTATTTTCATTAGTGACTTGGATAACAGGGTGGAGAGCATGTTTATAAAATGTGTGGATGACACTAAGCTGGGAGGGTTGCAAGGACTTTGGAGGACAGGATTTGAATTCAAAATGACCTTGAGAAAAGGGAGAATTGGTTTGAATTCAACAAGATGAAATTCAATAAAGACAAATGCAAAGTACTTGAGTTAGGAAGGAAAAATCAAATGCACAACTGCAAACTGGGGAATAATTGGTTAGCAGGTCGTACTGCTGCCAAAGGTCGGGTTTATAGAGGATCACAAATTGAATATGAATCCAGAATGTGAAAAAGGCTAATATCCTTCTGTAGCGTATTAACTGGAGTGTCATTTGTAAGACACGGAAGGTAATTGTCCCTCTGTACTCGGCACTGGGGAGGCCTCAGCTGGAGTACTGTGTCCCGTTCTGGGTGCCGCACTTTAGGAAAATGTGGACAAATTGGAGAGAGTCCTGAGAAGAGCAAGAAAAATGATCAAGGTTTAGAAAACTTGCCCCATGAGGAAAGGTTAAAAAAAACTGGGCCTGATAAGTCTTAAGAAAAGAAGCCTGGGAGGTGGGGGGCTGATAAGTCTTCAACTCTGTTAAGGTTTGTTATAGAGAGGACGGGGATCAATCATTCTCCATGGCCACTGAAGGCAGGAGGAGAAGGAATGGGCTTAATCTGCAGCAAGGGGGAGTTAGGTTTGATATTAGGGGAAAACTTTCTACCCCTGAGGGGAGTTAAGCTCTGGAATCGGCTTCCAAGGGAGGTTGTGGAACCCCCATCACTGGAGGTTTCTAAGAACAGGCTGGACAAACCCCTGTCAGGGATGGTCCAAGGGTTTACTTGGCCCTGCCTCAGCACAGGGGGCTGGACTAGATGACCTCTTGAGGTCCCTTCCAGCCCGACATTTCTAGGACTCTATGCCTCTATAACTAGGCACAGCAGGGAAGCTGGCCTGGTCTTTTGTCCGTCCTTAGCTCCTTTCATTAGAACGATCCATTTGTCTGGCAGGAGCAGGGCCCCGCTGTGCTGATCTAGGCTAGTTAGTGGCTGAAGGCAGTATCGCTCTGCGAGCTGTTTGTCAACCTTGGGGTTGGGTCTGGCCTCAGCTGAGAGGCACTAGGGAAGTGGAGGGGTCTTCCTGTCGTCCACAGCCCCTTTCTGCCTGCCATGGGGCCGTCCAGCACTTGCCCTCTTGTCTGCAGAGTTCTTCCTGCCTGCCCCTTGGGCAGAGATGAGTGGCAGCAGGAGAAAGCCGCTCGCAGTGCAACGGGCCAGGTGGTAACTGTGCCTGTGCCTAGAGGCCGTCCAGCTCTGAGGCTGCCGCTCCCACCCCTTTCACAAGTGCTAAATTCATCGGTAGGGGGATATATGTCATAACAGTTTTTTGAGTGGGTGAAAGACCAGCTCCGATAACCAAGGCGCACTCAGGGGCTACTGGTCCGCTTCCCCTGCTGGAGAGAGGCCTCAGCGCCCCCCGGGTGGGGCTGTGTTCTTTCTGGTTTTGATCATCAGGACCAGGACTTCCAGGTAAGCCCTGAGCCAGATTCTCCGCTCTAGCCAAGATCCGTGTGGCGCACCAGGGAGAAGGGCCAGCAGGGAGCTGGTTGTAGCTCTGGGATGGGGACTGGACCATCCCTATGCCTGCTGGGGCCTCCCCCCATGCCAAAAAAGAAGCAGAGCATGGGGGAGCATCTACCCTTCTGCATTCAGGACATGGACTGTCCTTAATCATCACATTCCTCGCAGCACCACTGAAATGCAGCCAGCTCTGGAGTGCAGGGGGATGGATAAGCGGAGGGGGACATTTTACTTCAGGAGGTTAGGGTAATGCCCTGGTGTGTGGAACAAAACAGTAGGACCTTGAACAGCCACATAGCACCTTGGTTTTTTAAGGCATTGGCTGGGAGGACCCATCTCACATGTAACCATCACAGCCATCGCGAACTGCCTGGAGCTCAGGGCTGCCAGGCCCTGAGCCTTTGGCTCCAGGAATTTCACACGTGGTGTTTTAACCCCTGAGCCATCCGGGTTCTAGCCCTGGTGCTGCACAGCCTCTGTCCTGCCAGATCCCCTTGTTCGGACTCCGGGAGGAGCCAGTGAGCTCACAGCTGCTCACGGGGACAGAGTCAACATGTTGTTCCAACCCCTTCTGCCGAGGTAGGAAAGGGCACTTCATCAGCGCTTCCCGTTGCCTTGGTGACGGCCCGCTGTGGTGAGCATCCTCTCGGCTCTAAAGGCCTCTGCTGAGAGCTGTGCGTTTGCCTGACATCAGCCAACGGGCTGCCAAAGGGACATCGCCGAAAGCTGAGTTAAAGAGAGGCCAGATGGAGGGCAGGGGTTGTATTCTTAGAGGAGGCCAAGACATTGTGATGCTTCCTCTACCATTGCTGGGAGATGATGATGTGGTAATGAGCTGGCTTAGCGTTTATGTGCTACCTCTGCTGGATGGAATCAGAACTGCCCAGCTGCGTGTCATAGGCCTTAGCTGCTCCCAGCTAGCGGAGATTCTCTATTTGCTCAGGTGGTAGGGTTCCCTGCTCTTGGAGCAGGAGGCTGTGAATTCCACCCCTCCTGTTGCAATGGAGACACAGCAGCAGCCATGAAGTCCTAGGTAGTGGTCTGCGCCATTACTGGTTAAGTGCTGGCAGCACGCTCAGCTCTCTACAGCCAGGCGTCATGGCCCCGATCCTGGGAGCCTGCAGTCTCTGGCAGACGTGGGTGAAAGGGTGCAGGTGCACTGCCGGAGACGCAAGCCCACAGCGGTGTCAGCTCCTTGAACAGATTGTCCTTGACAGGCATGGTGGGAGCAGCATGGTTTTAAAAGGGGAAAGGATGGTGACTAGGTGCACAAGTGGGAGACACGTCTGAGCACCGGGGTGGTGCACAGATGAAAGAGGGATAAGGATTTAAGGGGATACTCGGGAGGTGAGGGTGATTCTCACGCACTCTTTGCCCTTTCCTGTCCGTCTTGGGCCAAATTGTGCTCTGCTACCAATGTAAACCCAGAGTAACCCCAGTGACTCCATCCGTCGCTCCAGCTTTACTCCAGAGTGACACTGGAGCGCCTGTGATGGTAAAGCTCTCCATGAAAGCCGTGTCGATTGTTCCACGGCTCCCTCTCATGAGCTAATTGGTCATCATCCTAGGGGCAGATATCTGTTGGCTGTGCTATCAGCATCAGAGGCTTTTGAGCTGGGCCATCCATCCCCCAGCCCAGCCCCTCTGCAGGGCAGTGAAGCAGGTGTATTTATTTTGGCCCCTCTCCTTTTTGCATAGTCTCCCCTCGAATCCACCAGAGGAACTGCTCCCAGGCCCAGCCTAGAGCCGGCAGCTATTTTTAGACAGGCAGCTTCTGGGTGAAGCCAGGCATCCCCTTGCTGAATGTTAATGGGCACTGAGCTGGGGGAGGGGAAAGGATGAAGCTGAGCAGGGGGGTTAGACTCCTCTATCCGCCCACCCCAGGGCAAGGTTCCATAGCATCAGCCTTCAGCAATGGGCCAGTGCCATCAGCCCTGCCGCTCGCCGGAGCCCTTTCCTGGCCCCGGCGCAGGGTCCCTTCCTCGCCACCCCGTAGTCCCCTGTGTGAATTCAGTTCCCCAGCAGGGCCAAGAGGATCTTGCCCACCCCCAGACCGGGCCTCAGACTGCCAGCCAGTGCAGCGGGCAGCGGTAGTCCCTAGCGGTGCCCCACTGGGTCGTTCTCTGCCCCGGGCCGCGCTAATGCCTCCCCTGCATTTGCGCTGAAGCCCCATGCGATGGGTCTAAAGCAGACGCCGCCAGGCGCACACCCTAGGGCTAGTAGGGAGGAGGGTTATGAGCTCTGATGGGCTCAGCCAGCACTACCCAGACACCCCCGTGAGGCTTGCTCTGCTGGAGGGAGGAGGCTTAAAAGAAGGAAAGTCCCCCCTCCCCCCCCCAAGGGATGGTGATTGGGGGGAAGACTGCTGGCTACAGCCCTAGATCAGCAAAGAGGAAGACAGTTGCAGACCCTGCTGCTGGATGGACCAGGTTTAAAGCGGGGGTTACCGAAAGGAGGGGCTGGAGGCAGACCCTGACCAAAGACACTGGCGTGTCCAGATAAGCCAGACCCCCAAGGGGTGAACAGAAGACTTGACCACCTTTTGTCTTTTTCTTTTACTGTGATTCCCAGGGGAGGGCAAAGAACCCTTTTCGTTTGTGTGGCGAATCCCCTTGTGTGCCCCAAGCAGGGGAAAGACTCTGTAAGCCACCCAAATCAGGAGCAGCAGAAGCGCCCTAAAAGTGGGGGGGCTACCAGCACCTGAACTGTGGCCCTGCCCCCCCAACCCCCACCCTCGTGCTGCCCCTTCTCCCCAAGCCCCCCCCACTGCCCTTCCCCCCAAGATCCCACCCCCACACTGCCTCTTCCCCCCAAGACCCTGCTCCCCACTTGCTCCTCTCCGCCCCCTCCCTCCGTCACTCGCCCTTATAACTGGTAAAAAGTGGGGAGGCCCTGGCCCAAATTGTGGTCTGGTGGGGTCTCAAGGGGGTCTCCACCCATCGCACCATAAGAAGAACTGATAGTGTGACCCTTCTGCCACATGAGGCTGGGATCATGTCGAGGCAACCCATGAGATTGTGATGCCTTTGAACCCCACCCCTAGGCCTGATTGAGACTCAGATGCCGAAGCCCAGCCTAATTCTGTCTAACTCAGAGGCCCCAAGCCCTCTGTTCACGGCTAATGATGATTGTTATTGCTTTTCAATGCTTTCAGCAACAAGTGGCGATCTGGAAAAAAAAACCCACAGTGTTATTTTCCTAAGCTCCACCCACAACATAAGCCTCGCCTACTCCTGACACCAAGATGACATGCCATTCACAGCAGCTGGTGCTGGTCTTTCTGTGAGCAGTCCCCTCCTTTCTTTGAATAGTGCTAAATAAGTTTTCAGTGTTGGCATTCAACCGGTCATCTTTAGGCTTCAGAGTTCACACACACTTGAAATGACATGGGGTAGTTCACACCTTGCCAAGTGATTGGTTCAGGCTGCCTGCAGACTCAGGCAGACATGGCTCTGGTGGGTCACGTTTTGAAGGTTCTGGAGCACAATATGGCAGCCACCAAAAAAAAGAAAGAAAGCCAGCTTGCTGCTCCCCATCCAGCAACCACTGCTCACCATCCAGAACTCCACCACATCCTCCAAGACAACGGGGAGTCAGATTGTAAACGTGTGCAAAGGAAGTTCTGGACAGTGCCTGTCCCGGGGAACTCAGACATTGGTTCCTCTCCAAACACTTGAGAGGGATTGGGATGTTCTCACCGTACATAGAAAGCTTTCTCTCCCCCACACCGGTTTGTGTGCAGAACCCTCCGTTGTGCCTGTAAAACCGCTCATCACTGGGAGGGGAAACCAGTTGGTTCCCGTTGAGATTTCTCCGTTCGTATTTATTAGATTCCCCCTTGATCGTATCTTACTGCCTGCAACCCCACCGCAAAACGGTACAGACTGTTCAGCTCCGGGCAGTGAATGCAGCCTGCCTGGGGAAAGGACTGTGCTTGCATCACACAGCACTTGAAATCTTATTGCAAATGAGGGGCCCGATCCTGCAAAGGGGCAGAGCTTCCTTATTGCCCGCCTGGCCTGATCCTGAAGCCCAGACTTGGTGTGCATTCTGCCCTTAGGCAGGTGACATCCGTGGGAGTGCTGCCTGTTGGATTTGGCCCACTGAAGCCAATGGGAGTTGAGGGAGTTTTACTTAACAGCGGGGGCCTCATGGTGGGAGCGCTCAGGGGGCAGCCCCACAGGACTGTCAGGCAGCAGTACGGCCACAGCACAGCTCAGCTGCCCTCACCCGCTCTTCTGGACGCCCTCACCCCACTTCCCCGGCACTGGGCAGGGGAGTTCAGGCGCCAGGGCTTCCCTGCTGAGTCTGCCTCCAGGGTGCTAATTGTGGCATGGGTGATGTCGACACCCAGCTTTCAGGAACTGGTTGAGACCCACAATGCTCATTACACGTGGGCCATTGAAAAGCTAACAGATCAGTGGTTCTCAGCCAGGCCTGCAGGGTACGCAGAGCTCTTCCAGGGGGTTGTACATCAAATCGTTTAGATATTTGCCCAGTTTTAAAACAGGCTACATCAAAGCACTAGCAAAGACAATACAAACTCAAATTTCACACAGGCAATGACTTGTTTATACTGCTCTATATACCATACGCTGAAATGTAAGTACAGTATTTATATTCCAATGGATTTATTTTTTCATTATATGGTACAAATGAGAACGTATTTTTATGTCTGATTTTGTAAGCAAGCCATTTTTAAGTGAGGTCAAATGGGGTACGCGAGCCAAATCAGACTCCTGAAAGGAGTACAGTCGTCTGGAAAGGTTGAGACACATTGAGAGACACCGAGATAGAGGAGGTCAGATTCTCAGCCGCTGGATGCAGCTGAAGGGGGATCCAAAGGATCCCTTTGCAGCCCCGAAACCCTCAGTCCTGAGGCTGGCTCCAGCTCAGCCTGGTCCCTGGCGTACATTAGAACAGCCTCAGGGCTGCTCTAATCTGCACCAGCTGCTAAGGCACTCAGGAGCCATTCTGGTAGCTGAGGATCCCCGTGACTAAGGGCTGCTATTCCCACACAGTGCAGGGAATTCCTCCACTGGCTTGAGGACAGCTTTGCATTAGGAGCCTAGCACAGAGCTGCCCTAGCGTACCCAAGAGTCAGAATCAGTCAGTCACTGTTGATCTGACCTGGCTTTGAACCAGTGTCTGGGGGCTGAAAGTCCTGGTAGCTCATTGCCAGAGCCCACCTGCCTTGATTCAGCTTCCAGGATGAAGCAGGGATAGAGAGACAATCTATATCTTGTGCTGGGCCAGCACCATTGGCAGTGCGTAACAAGTCATAGCTTTCTTCTTCCAAGCCTGGATCCCAGCTCTGTTATTCTAGCTAGCCAGGTGTGGTGGAGCAAAGGAGGGACTGTTGGATAGCAGAAGGAAGGCTCCCCGTGAATTCTTCTGGGAGATGGAGGGATGTTTGTTTCCCCTGTCTGGGTGTTTGCTGTTGCACGACATAGGAAGCCAGCAGGGGCAACTGGCAGCGGAGAAGTTTGTCATTTGCTGTCATGGAAACGGGTTGCCATAGTGACACAATTTGACATACAAGGCAAATTACAGGAAGCCAAAGGAAATGAACGGAGGGGGTTTGAAATGCACCAGGCGCTGCTCCTGTTATCACAGAGCGAAAAAACCCATCTGTCCCTACCAGATTGCACTCCCTTGCCTACAGCCCTGCCCCAAAGAGGGAGCGTGCCAGAGAATCGCAGATTGCTCCAAGCGGCTTTACAGCACCAGTGTCATTTTGAGGATGTTGTGGCTCTTTTGGTGGGCCGGAAAGTTGGTAATAATCCAGGAGTCTGGTTTTAAAAAACCCCAACCCCTCCTCTGTTCATCCATCCAGCCTGAGCTGCCCATAATCACAGGCTCTCACTGGCAAGCCAGCTCACAGCCCCATTTCCAGACCTTTCCAAGCAAATCATTCTGCACCTGCGTTTGCGCCCGAAGATTTTCAGTCTCCTGCTTCCTGGTCACGCCCGAGTAGATGAGCGTGGTGCTGGATGACATGGAGGGGTAGGCAGGGAGACACAATCCTGTTGACTGCTGGAGCACTAGCAGCCTCTGCAACTCCCCCTTCCTGGGAGACTTGGTTCATAGTTGTAGATTCCCTGGCTATGCCCCTGCCACACCCCAAAATGTCATTGAAAATGGGGAATCACCGCGCGGGTTTGAGTGAGGCCCTGCAGGGATCAGGTCTTGGCCCCAAGCTATTTAACGTTTTTATCAGTGGTCTGGAAGAAAACATAAAATAATCACCGATAAAGTTTGCAGATGACACAAAGATTAGGGGACTGGTACATAGTGAAGAAGACGGGGTACTGACACAAAGATCTGGATTGCTAGGTAAGCTGGACACCAGCAAACAATATGCCTTTTAATACAGAGAGATGTAAAGTCATGCATCTAGGAACAAAGATTGTAGGCCAGACTTAGACTCATAGACTTTAAGGTCAGAAGGGACCATTATGGTCATCTAGTCTGGCCTCCCGCATGATGCAGGCCACAAAAGCTGACCCACCCACTTTCCCTTAACTCAGCTGTTGAAGTCTCCAGATCGTGATTTAAAGACTTCAAGTCGCAGAGAATCCTCCAGCTTGCGACCCCTGCCCCATGCTGCGGAGGAAGGCGAAAAACCTCCAGGGCCTCTGCCAATCTACCCTGGTGGAAAATTCCTTCCCGACCCCAAATATGGCAATCAGTAGAACCCCGAGCATACA
Organism: Terrapene triunguis; assembly: GCF_002925995.2. NCBI lineage: Eukaryota > Metazoa > Chordata > Testudines > Emydidae > Terrapene > Terrapene triunguis. The sequence continues at coordinate 638,157 of NW_020664579.1, forward strand.
GGCAAGATTCTCCAGCCGGACCCTCATTTTACCAGCGATGGCATGTTATTGCCTAATTGACTAAAATCACATTATCCCATCAAACCATTCCCTCCATAAACTTATCTAGCCTAATCTTGAAGCCAGAGAGGTCTTTTGCCCCCACCGTTTCCCTCGGAAGGCTGTTCCAAAATTTCACCCCTCTGACGGTTAGAAACCTTCATCTAATTTCAAGCCTAAACTTCCCCACGGCCAGTTTATATCCATTTGTTCTCGTGTCCACACTGGGACTGAGCTGAAATAATTCCTCTCCCTCCCTGGTATTTATCTTATACTATCCTGGGAAGCAGTGACTCTGAGAAAGATTTGGGGATCGTGGCAGATAATCAGCTGAGCATGCACTCCCAGTGGGACCCGGTGGCCAAAACTGCTAATGCAATCTTTAGATTCATAAACGGGCATCTTGAATAGAAGCAGAGAGGTTATATTACCTCTGAATTTGGCACTGGTGTGCCCGGTACTGGAATACTCTGTCCAGTTCTGGTGTCCATAATTCAAGAAGGGTGTTGATAAGTTGGAGAGGGTTCAGAGAAGAGCTGCGTGAATGAGTAAAGGATTGGAAGACATGTCTCAGAGTGATAGACTCAAGGAGCTCAATCGATTTAGCTTCACACAGAGAAGGTTAAGGGGTAACTTGATCCCAGTCTATAAGTACCCACAGAGAGAACAAATATATGATAGTAAAGGGCTCTTCAGACTAGCAGACAAAGGTATAAGACGATCCAATAGCTGGAAGAAGAAGCTAGACAAATTCAGACTAGGAGGCACACGTATTTAACAGTGGGGATAATTGACCAATGGAACAATTTACCAAGGGTTTTGGTGAATTCTCTATCACTGGCCATTTTAAAATCACGACTGGATGTTTTTCTAAATGATATGCGCTAGTTCAAGTAGGAGTTATTTAGGGGAAGTTCTCTGTCCTCTGTTATACAGGAGTTCAGATGAGATGATCACAATGGTCCCTTCTGGCCTATTAAGGCATGTATCGGTGTCCACCCTGCAGTGTGGTAAGAACCGCAGTGGGTTGTGGTGGGAGAGTTGTTTATTTAACCCTGTGCAGCCTCTTCAGAGCTGGGAACCACCCAGTTCCCTTACCTTGTGAAGCATGCCTTGGCTCAGTCTCAATATCTGGCTCTTCTGGATGAACTGGTGTCCTAGCAGAGGGATGGCAGTGGGCTAGGAAGTCAGATTGAAGCTGCCGTTCTGGATTAGACCATCAGTCCAGCTAGCCCTGTATCCTGCCTCATGCACTGAGGCTGCTTCAGAGGAAACCCAATCCCTTCCTCTTCCTCCTCCCCCTCCCCCCCATAATGCACCTGGCTAGTTGTGCAATGCTGTATATGGTGGGGAGGGGAAATTCCTTCCTGACCCCACCAATCCACCATCTTCCAGCCCGATGCATGAGATTGGATTGCCCTTTGAGTGCTCTCAGCTCTGCATAGCTGCAGATGTTATTAGTGGTAATAAAATTACCCAGCTCCTTTTAAAAAAATCCAGCTCTCCAGCTGGTGAATTTTACTTCAAAGAACTCACAATTAACAGCCTCACTGCTGGTCTGTTTTTATAGATAACTAAATTATTTTTAGCCAGCTTCAGTTTCCAGGAAGAAATATATGTACAATATCCATGCATGACATCATTCGACTATTTACTAGAATGTGCTGTAAATCAACACATAACATACCTTCATTAACTACGACTCAGCAATAGCACGTGTACTGATGACACAAGGTGGGTCGTAAGAAGACCCGGAGGTAAAAGAACAGATTCACGGGGGTGATCCAAATGCCTTGCAGCTGTAGGGCTGCTTTGAGTCACCAGGGCGTACCACTACATCATGGCCCAGTGATCAGACATATATAATAACCATACTTCACGCGTTTGTAGTTGGGTTTATTCAAAGATCACAAAGTGTTTTGCAGCCATCCACCACTGTGGGGCAGCCCACTATAGAACATGGTGCAACAGTTTAGGACAGGAAGAGAAGAAGAAGATCAGGCTTGACTCTCCACTGCCTTGTGTCATCGTTCACACCCAAGCAGGAGTGTGAAGTCTGCGCAGTCCATGGTGGTTTGGTAGCTTTTGATGCTCACTTTACTCGGGTGTACATGTGCGTGCACAAAGGGCAAGGCAGTGGGGAACCAGGTCCACTGTCACCAACAGAAGCTTCTGGGGAGATTTTAGGGAGCCAGGACATGGTCCCCCCCGTTGGACTTTGGCCAGGGCTAACACCCTTGTTCTTACAAAAAGCTCCCTGACTTATTTAATGGCCACAGGTGGCTGGGACTTCAGGGTGACGTCTCACTCCAGGGAGCTGCAGCATGGTCTTATGGATGAATTGGTGTCCAAGCAGAGGGATGGCAGTGGCATAGGAAATCAGATAGAAGCTGCCGTTCTGGTCCAGCTAGTCCTGTATCCTGTGTCATGCACTGAGGATGCTTCAGAGGAAACCCAATCCCTTCCTCTTCCTCCTCCCCCTCCCCCCCATAATGCACCTGGCTAGTTGTGCAATGCTGTACATGGTGGGGAGGGGAAATTCCTTCCTGACCCCACCAGTCCACCATCTTCCACCACGATGCATGAGAATGGATTGCCCTTGGCGTGCGCTCAGCTCTGCAGTGTGTCTCCTCTTCACACAACAAATGAAATATGAAGGAACCCCACAGGCCCAGAAGGGTCCCGGTAACTGTGATTACTAACTCTATCCAGCACACCAGGCCTAGCGACAGACACACATTGCTGCTCCGGCTGGTTTCTGAAACATAGAAGACAGTGAGGGTCACTAGAGGACTCACACACTATTTAAAGGGATACTACCCTGCCCTACAGCCTCCTGACAGCACCCATAGCCATTGGCTAGCACTGACTCGAGCGCCTGCTACTAAATCACCTAAACCACAGCATCACGGCACTTTGGTGTATCATAGATTCCAAGGTCAGAAGGGACCAGATTGATCATCTAGTCTGACCTCCATTACAGCACAGGCCAGAGACCTGCTCCAGAAATTTAAAAATTGTCAGCAATGGCGAATCCACCACGGCCCTTGGTAAATTGTTCCAGTGGCTAATTACCCTCACTCTCAAAAATGGACGCCTTATTTCCAGTCTGAATGTGTCTAGCTTCAGCTTCCAGCCATTGGATCGTGTGATGCCTTTCTCTGCTAGATTGAAGAGCCCATTATGAAATATTTGTTCTGTATTTAGAGACTGTGATCAAGTCGTAACCTTCTCTTTGTTAAGCTAAATAGATGGAGCTCTTTGAGCCTGTTAAGGCAGGTTTTCTAATGCTTCAGTCACTCTCCTGGCTCTTCTCTGACCCCTCTCCAATTTATCAACATCTTTCTTGACTGGTGGGCACCAGAACTGGACACAGGATTTCAGCAGTAGTCACAACAATGCAAAATAACCTCTCTGCTCCTACTCGAGATCCCCCTGTTTATGCATCCCAGGATCACATTAGCTCTTTTGGACCCAGCGTCACCCTGGGAGTTCATGTTCAGCTGATTATCCACCATGAGCCCTAAATCTTTTTCTGAGTCACTGCTTCCCAGGATAGAGTCCCCCATCACGGAAGTATGGCCTGCAGCCTTTGTTCCTAGATGGACACGTTTACATTTGGCTATATTAAAACACATGTTATTTGCTTGCTCCCAGCTTACAGATCCAGATTGCTCTGAATCAGTGACCTGTCCTCTTCATTACTTACCATGCCTCCAATGTTGGGTCCTCTGAAAACTTTATCAGCGGAGATCTTAGGTTTTCTTCCTGGTCGCTGATAAAAATGTTAAATAGCATAGGGACCCCACTAGAAACACACCCCTTCCATGAGAATTCCCTCTTTACAATGACATTTTGAGACTTAGCAATTAGCCAGCTCTTAATCCATTTAAACTTGAGAATTGGTGTGGCGCTCAGATGTCATGCGTTCAAGCGGGCCTTCCTCTTGTGACTGACTCCAGCGGTCATAACAACTGCTAATTCCAGGCTGTAGAATTATGCCTTTATCTCAAGCCGTGGGGGCTTGTACTTTTGATGCAGAAGGTTTTGGGTTCCATCCCTGTTGTTGACCAGCTGGGATGTGCCTCTGCTTGGTTGTATCGGCACATGCCTGGGTGACTGCAGCTTCCTAAACCTTCCACGCCCTGAAGTTTAGGTGCCCAGGAGTGAGTTGTTTCAGGCCAGGGTTGTCTGTTATGAATAAGTATTTTGAGCAGATTCCAAGCGCTACGTGAAGGGCTGGACTCTCCTCTCACACCCTGGTGTCATTCCACGGACTGCCCAGGTGCTGCTCCTCCCCCACATCACTGTGACTGCCATCAGCATCAGGCCCAGAGAGCTGCTGACCCAAGCGGCTGTGAGCTGTGAAGCTGGCAGCCTGCGAACCCTGCGGGAGCTCGCTCTGGGGCTGTTTGCCACGGCGTGTGGGCTCACGGGGAGTACGTCGCAGAGGATGCAGTGGGGTTAATTTGATCATTCTCGGCTGCTGAGGTTTTAATGAGGATGATTTTCTCGGTGATTCAACAATCCAGATACAGTTAGGAAATAACAGGGTGGTGCTAAGCTGGGCAGGACCCGTCCATGTTAGGGAAACAGCTGGCTCTGGCTACGAGCCTGGGCTTTCATGCCTAGGACACAGGATCAAACCCCGCCCAAGGTAGCAGTGACCCAAATACCTTACCCTCAGTTGGCTGTGGAATGGGCTGGATATTCTTAATCTAATTTCTATTGCACATGTGTCTATAACACGCAAACCCCCATCACAACTGGCCCCCTTCTGAGCTAAGCAGAGAAGCCACTGATTGAATGAGTCTGGAGAATTAGCTCCCAATCCACCCCTAGAGGGGTCTCTCCAAGTCATGGCAGAAGGAGCCTTGCCTCTGTCTTTGGGATTTGCACTGTGCCTATCGGTCTAGCACCTGAGCACCCCTCCTTTTGTCTAACCAAGTGCTATCGTGTGGCAGCAATAACTGCTCGGAGTATGTGGGTCACTGGGCTGAATGCAACACGTCACACACCAAAATGTCAACCGGATTTGAAAATAGACTCGCTAATTCCAGCTCAAATTAGCGCCTTATGGCAAAAAAACAAAACAAAAAACTCCAGGAGAAGCTTCCAAAACTGGATGCCAGGAGCTGCTTTCATGCACGTGTCCAGTCTGGTCCCTGATGTCTCCGTGACGGAAATCTGCTAGTATAGTCACCTTATATTACGATTATTTGCAGCGTCTGAAGGTGAGCAAAGCACTTCTCAGGGCAGATACATTGCACATGCTCCCCGCACACAAGAGCTCACAGTCTGATTTCACACATGCATTGGTCCAGAGTGGCTGTGTGGTTTAGTGGCTAGGCCACTAGACTGGGAACGAGGACATGTGGGTTCTGTTCCTGGCTTAGCCACTGATATGGTATGAGGCAAATCCCTTCTTCTTCCACCTTGTGTCTCTTCAGACTGTAAGCTCTTGGGAGCAGGCCCTGTCTTTCACTGAGTGTTTGTACAGCACCTACCACAACAAAGCACTGATTTTGGAGTGCAAATAACAATACTAGGGACTGGAACCTTCTCCAGAAGAAAGCGATAGAAGCCCCATTACTGGAGACATTTAAAACTGGACTGGACAAAGGACCGTAGGGAGAAGCTGTACCGTTGCCCCTGCGAGATGGCCTATTCCAGGAGAGACCAAATACTGAGACAACCCTGGTTTCCGAGAATCTCTGACAGAAGTGAATCTGCCTGATCTGGATGCATTGCCTGTGCTGAGGACCTGAGCTGTCTATGTGTGGAGGCAGAGCTTTTAACCTCTGAACGCCCCATGGTGCCCTGCATTGAGGAGCTTCTCTGGACCAGGTGCCTGTAGAGATTGCTTTGGCCACTCAGTCAGAGTCAGGGGCTTGGCAGCATCCTCAATAGTCAAGTACGCGTGTCCTGTGTGCTGGCTGTTCAGTCCCTGGTAGTACGTGGCAGAGGCTCCGAGGTCTTACGTGTTTTGGTCATGCTCCTGTTAGCTGTACCTGGATTGGCCACAGTTGGTTCTGGGCAGTTCTCTGAATTTCCCATCTGGTCCACTGCGGGGAGAAAGGAAGGGGCTGCTTTCCTGGGTGACACCATGTAACTGCTCTCCTCTGTTTTGCATGGCGGTGCAGTTGGCTCCTGCCCATCCCTGCACCATCAGCTGGACTCAGAAACTCTCTGCTGGGTCCCACTGCTGCTGTCATGACCCTTTGAACGGAGCTCAGGCTGAGATGCTCCCCGATATCCTGTTGCGCTGTGGGGTGTCTGTTGCGGGTGAGGTGGGTAGAGCTACTGGCATCAGCAGGCAGGGGTGCGGGTTGCAGAATGTGGCCAATATTCAGCTGACGCAGCAAGCTATTCAATCCACCCATCTCTACTGGAGGGGCCATTGGTCTGATCGGTTGTAGCAGGCGTTTCCAGCATCTATCAGTTTGGTTGGTTGACTGAGCACCCAGCGTTGCGCAGTTGGCCACGTTCATCCCAGGTGAGGATACATTTGGCTCAGTATTCAAAAGTCTCAAATACTTATACATATCCGGGGCTATTGTGCTAGGTTCCCTAATCAGAGACAGCCCTGGCCCTGAACAGCTTACAGTATAAACAAAGAAAGCATGGGAGAAATTAAGTGTTATTATCCCCATTTTACAGGTGAGTCACTTAGGCACAGAGAGATAATGGGTCTGTCTACACTGCACATTACACCTAGGTTCTGACTCGGGTTTGAATCTAAGCCCCGCTTCCATCCACACACAAATCAATCTACCGTGGGTCAGCTCCTAGGCTCCTGCTAGGGGGATGGGTCAGATCCCAAGTCCCGCTATGACTCAGGTCCAACTCTCTCCTCCTGCAGTGTGGACACAGCTCAAGCCGCAGACCCGAGTTAGAAGGTCTGTGTAGTGCAGTGTGGACACATTAGCAAGTCTATGAGACCCAGGTATACAATGCAGTGTGGATGCTCAAGCCCAGGGTCGGAAACCCCAAGTCCACAAGCCAGGGTCCCAGTGTAGACATATCCTAAGCGACTTGACCGAGGTCACACCGTGAGTCGGTGTCAGAGCTCTGAGGCTAATGCCTTTGCCATGAAACCATCCTTCCTAATTTTAAGGCTTTAAATTAAACTGCAAGCTTTTGAGGCCGGAACTATCTTTTTATTCCACGTGTGTACAGTGGGGCCTTGATCCCTGACAGGTGCCTTTAGACACCACTGTAATATGATACCAGCAAAATATTAATAACAGCATTGTCGATGAGTCATAAAACGCCCCCATCCACCAACCACAAATCCCAAAGCAATCAATTCTTCATCAGATGACAGCTCCTCCCCCCCGCCAAAGTGCCAGATCTTTGTGTCTTGTAACCCATCCTGATGGAGGCTAAACCCATCTTCCTCTAGCCTGTGGCTTCCTCCATGGTTCAGTGATGGAAGTTCCTGTGTTTCTGTAGCCTGCGCCGAGGGTTAGGTTGGCTGGAAAGCTGTTTGTGACCATGGTCCGTCCTATTTCCTCCCTCTTGCCTGCCAGAGATGGCTCCCTTAGTGGCGGAAATGTAAACCTGCCCAAATGTCTGGCACTCTGGAGTTCCAACCCCGGGGGGTGAGCACGAGTGGGATTCTGGCTTTGAAACTGCATCCGGTGTCCCTGAGCGGGAGATTACTGTCGAGAGGCTGTTTATGCTCGCATTAGCCAGGGGCTGCACCCAAACCAGCGCGCAGCTCGGGACATAACACACTGCCCCTTTGTCCAGCCTGGCGATGAACCTGGGCTAAAGTTGCTCGTGGCTTCAGTTCCTTTCCCCCTGTCTGCTAGGGCATGTCACAAAATGAGCCCCCCAAGCAAGGCAGGATGGGGTTCCTGCTAGTCACCGCACTTTGTAATGTGGCACTTGGGGGTGAGATCTCTGGGGCAGAGACCTCGGGCCCGATCCTGGCTCCTGCTGCTTTGCATGTATGTGGCAACACAAAAGCAGCCAGAAAGCTGGCTCGGCCTGAGATTTGCTACGGGGTGTGGAAATCTCCAAGGGCCAGGAGTAGCCTGAATCCAGGGTGGCTTACACTAAAACCATGAACCTCCAGTGCCTGAGCGAAAGGACGAAGTTTGTTGGGCTGGAGGCAGTAGTGGACATATATGAACCAACTGCTAGAGGGGGACAGAGGGTGGGGGTTTGCCATTCACTGCAGCAGGAGCAAGTGAGGGGCGGGGGTCTCGCCAGACTAGCCGCTGAATCAGGACTCCGGGATTTGGCCTGCGGGTGTGGACGGGGGTAGTGTACAGTGCCGGTGTCATGAGGGGAAAGCAGCAGGGGCTGGACAGTGCGTGTGGGGCAGAGAATGCTGCCTTGTGAAGGTGAGTTTTTATGCTGCTGTGTGTTAAGTGGTGGAGCCTGGGTTGTCTCCAGTTCCCCCAGACACACACTCTCCCTGCTGCCCTGCTCATTTTCACTGTGTCAGTGGGGTCTAGTCTCTAGTGAACAGAGCACTGCACTGGGGCTCAGGAGACCTTGGGTCTATTCCCGACTCTGCCACTGGCCTGTTGGCTCTCCTTGGGCAAGTCGCTTCTCTGTTCTGGGCCTCAGTTTCCCCATGTGTAAAATGGAGATAATGATGCTGACCTCCTTTGTAAAGCACGTTGAGATCTGCTGCTGAAAAGTGCTAGGGGGTATATTATTACTATGGGTCTTTATCACAGAAGCAGCCTGGCACAGCTGGCCCGTGCCACAAGCCACACTGCCCATCCCAGAGGTGCAGCTAGTCACAGCTGCTTGGGCTGGCCTCACCCGTGTGAGTGTGTGATGCCGGCCAATTGTGTAATTGAACCCTGGGGATTTCTGTTGTGGCTACGAGTCTAAATGAATCCGCTTGGCTGGCAGCCCTGTCTTGGCACCTGCTGAGCCTGCCGGGCTTTGCTTTGATCTGCCCTGAGCTCTGATTATCCTCTTCCTCTTCCCTCCACCTCAGGAACGGCTGATGCTTTCCATCCTGCCCAAGCACGTGGCAGATGAGATGCTAAAGGACATGAAGAAGGACCCGAGCCAGAAAGAGATGCAGCAGTTTAACACCATGTACATGTACCGCCATGAGAATGTCAGGTAAAGGACACGCCTTGCTCCATGGGTGGAGGGTTGATCTCCATGTGAGACATCACTTTTATCATGGTCACCTTGTCTACACTCAATTCAGTGATGAAAAATGCGCACTGGAAGGAATACTATGAACGACCTATGTGCATTTCTGGGGGTTACATTAATTGTAACCACGCAGGGGAAAAAACGGGGCTCCATAAAGTCCAGGGCTCAGTGTCACAAAGCACACGAGATGTTAGGCTGCATAAAGAGTGGGATGAAGGATAAGACCGAGGCTATTTTAATGGCATTCTGTAAACCAGTGGAGTATGCTCCCCTGCTGCACTTCGTCCGGTTCTGGTCACCCCTCTGCCAAAGGAGGACAGAGCAGAAACAGAGGGAATTCAGAGATGGGCAACAAGAATAATTAGGGACCTGAGCAGATGTTTGTATGAAGAGTGACGGGAAGGATTGGGGTGGTGTGATTGGGAGAGGAGAGGAGTAAGGAGGGAGATGACCGGGGTACGCTGAGGTTGCTGACTGCTCTCTCCAGCCCAAGAAGGATTGATATCATCACACACAGAGTCTGGATCAGGCCCTTTCTCTCAGTGGCACCAAGAATCTTCAGCAAAACCCCAAAATAAACAATTCAGCATAAACCCAACAGCTAAACCAGGTCCTTTTTCCTGGCCCAGCGGCTGTGCTAGAGTCTTACTCCTCCAGGCAGCCCTGCTGCCCCAGTCCTCCTAGAGGCTATCTGCCTGGGAGTCCCCCTACTCCAGGGCCTGCCACCGGAGCCAGCCTGCTGCCTGTAGCTCTCCCCCGTCCCTGAGCTCTGTCAGCTTTATGGGAATCCGGTGTTCATCAGGCAGTCACTGGGGCTCTGCTTCAGAACAGGACTGGCTGGCCCCAGGCTCCCTGGCCTTTAAAGGGGCAGCCCCCCCTGTTACATACATGGAATAATGAATGGGGTAGAGGAGGTATACTGGGCACTCCGTCGTAATGCAAGAACAAAGGGGCGTTCAATGAATTTGAAAGGCAGCTGGCTCCAAGCTGATAAAGCAGCTGGCTGTCCTATGCAATGTATAATTAACCGGTGGAACTCACTGCCACAAGGTATCGCCGAGAACACAAGCTTAATAGGATTCCAAAAAAGACCAGACATTTGAGGACAATGAGAAAATTCACATTTGATAGGATGGGAAAAAATTGTGTAAGCAGGTATATAAACCCTCATGCGTCAGGGCATGCACCAACTCCCAAGTGACAGGGGTCAGGAAGAAACTCCCCCCCTCCACCTCTGAGGTAATTCCATTATCATTCCTGGTGGGGTTTCTTGCGCCTTCGTCTGAAGCAGCTGGTGCAGGGCAGTGTCAGAAAGAGTGTAATGGACTAGATGAAGCTGGTCTGATCCAGTAGGGCAGTTCTTATGTTCCTGGGAAAGCCCCAAGATTCCTTGGCATGAGGGGAACGGGGTGGGATATTTCACTGTCAGAAAGCCGTGGAGAATAAATGGCAGGGAAAAATCCAACCCTGGACTGCCTCAAAACTACTAGGTCTTCAGCATCGCTGCTGCCTCTGATTCTGGCTTTCTCCGCATTCCTCTGAGTGGCCCGTCATCCGTGTGGTGCTGCCACTGACCCAATTACACCAGGCTGGCAAGTCTCCCCGTGGGCAGCTGGATGGCTTCAGGAGGAGCGGGGAGGTCTCTGCATTGTTCCTGAGTGGAGGCCGGCTCTGGGCGATAGTCCCATTGTCACCATTGGAACAATTTCCCAAGGTCGTGGTGGATTCTCCATCACTGGCAATTTGTAAACCAGGACTGGCTGTTTTTCTAACAGGTCTCTGGCCTGTGCTACACAGGGGGTCAGACTAGACCAGGGGTCGGCAACGTTCGGCACGCGAGAAGCCGCAACCAGCACATTGCTCGCCCGCGCCGCTTCCCGCCACCCCCATTGGCAAGGGACGGCGAACCGCGGCCAGTGGGGGCCGCGATCGGCCGAACCTGCCACGTCAGCAGGTAAATAAAACTGGCCCGGCCCGCCAGGGTGCTTACCCTGGCGAGCCGCGTGCCAACGTTGCCGACCCCTGGACTAGACGATCACTATGGTCTCCCTTCTGGCCTTGGAATCTGTGAAACCAACTCATGTTTTCTGGCTTGTGTTCTCTTCTTTTCCCAGCATCCTCTTTGCTGACATAGTTGGCTTCACCCAGCTGTCGTCCTCCTGCAGCGCCCATGAGCTGGTGAAGCTGCTAAACGAGCTCTTCGCCCGCTTCGACAAGCTGGCCGCGGTACGTACTCACTGGTCTGGTCACTGCGGTCTGGACGCTCTGGTTCACAACCGACTCCGGAGAGACTGGCAGGCTCAGTACACCGCAGCAAACGCAAGCCTCATAGGAGGTCACAGCTTCTCTGCCACCTGAGTCTCCCCTGGGCTCAGCAGGGTCTGGGAATGCTATGGTGGCAGAGCAAGCAGGCTTCGCTCCTTGCCCACGGGAGGAGCCGTGCTGGTGAGCTCCAGAGGGGGTCATGTCTGTCCATCCCCGTGCAGAGTGAGGCTCACCAAGACGTGAGGCCTAGGCCTTTCACCTCCTGGTCACCTCAGGCTCCACCTGGCAGTGAGTGAACCTTGCTGCCACGCGATGGCTGTTAGCTGGGTTTGGCGGGTCTCGGCCGAGTTCCCCGTGGCCAGGGGTTCGCACAGCAAAAGCTGCCACCACTCTGGACACCATCAGCCTCCGTGGCGGTGGCCTCTGTGTAAAGGCCAAGGCCTGTATGAGCCTTGGAGACCGAACTCCCCTCTGACTCCTCCAGGGCAAGCGGGAGGCTGCTGAGTGGAGGGACACCGCGGCTGCCTGGGCGTTGTCGGTTTGGGGGCCCCTGGGCTGTCACTGGAGCCCTGAGACCAACGAAAGGTTCAGCCTGTGGAGGACTAGCCCCGAAGTGAGCATAAGGAGCAGCCCTGCCCTGCCTGCACAGGGAGAAGTGCCCTCCCCGGGGTGCCTGACACCCGCAGGCCTCACCCTCAGTAACACCACACAGACTGCAAAAAGGGGCCTTAAAGTGGGTGCAAAAGGCTCCCCCGCCGGTGCAGAGCTGGCGTAAGGGCTTCTCACCGGCCCTGCTCCCAGCAAATCAGGGCTGTGTCTCGAGTGCAGTGTACCAGGGCTGTTCGATGTTCCCTAGAGGCCAGGGAAGCGGACTGCCCGGAGGCTGCTCCAAGTTACACTAGGGGCTGGGCAGGGCCCTTCATGGCCGCAGAATACACGGAGTGCAGAGATGGCTAAAAGTGACCTCAGCCCCTCCATTCTCCCCCCCCCCCCCCCCCCCGGGGCGCAACCGAAAACCCCCCCCCCCCGCCAGCCGCACTGAGCTGCCGGGAAAACTGCCCTCTACCCTTATCCTTGGGGGAGGGAGAGGAATGGAAAATGAGTTTCTTTCTGCATGCCCTGGGGATGAGAGTCCTTGGACTCAGGTCAAACCCTGTGCCTGCTGCTGCTGCATGGGAAAGCGCTGTGGGTGCAAAGCAGGCCAAGCAGCAGAGTGGGAAGGGGAGATGGGGAAAGCCATGTTAACCATAAAGGGAGAGACATTTTCATTTCATTTCAACCTAGCCTAAACTCTGAGTCAGTTATCAGGAAGGGGAGCGAAAGGGGGAACAGGAGAGAGACAGAGGAGGAGGGAGAGTTGGCAAGGTCAGTAACAAAGGAATGCGGAGGGAGGAGAGCGGCACTGAAAGAGGCAGTGGAAGGGGAAGAGGGGAGAGGAAAACCAGAGACCCAGTTTCACCCTTGTGAATCCAGACTGGCACTTGCCTTTACACTGGGGTAACTGGGAGCTGAAGTTTGCCTGCGTATGTGCTGCGCGTTGCCCAGAGCACCACAGATCGTTAGCCCAGCCCCTGCCACAGGGAGCACGGGGAATTCATAACATACTAAAGCCAGTCACCATAACCTCATGATGAGCTGAATCAAGTCGGAGCAGTGCAGCCAGGGGGCAGGTCTGCCCCCAGCCCCGGTGCATAGTGCAGCTTGGGGCAGGTCAGTGCCTTTCCCAAACGGTGGAGAAGGGCAAGTCACGACCAGCGTTGCTGACGAGGTAGGATATCAGCATTGCCAACCCCGATTGTTCAAAAATCCTGAGTCTGGCTCACCAGAAATCACGCGATTGGCTTTAAACTCATGAGATGGTGTAAAAATAAGAGATTTGGCGTTCTTTTTATTTGCCTTCTGCTTTTTGAGCCTTTAGGGTGCCCTGGGGTCAGATTTTGAAGCCACGAGGGCTAGAAACTTACTTTTTCTGTAAGAATGAAGGCTGAAATCATCCCACATCCACCTGACTCCAGGAGCTGGGGCTTTAAAGAAAACAATAATTATTATGAGACTCCTGACAAAATCATGAGAGTCAGCAGCACTGGGATATTCACAGAGCAGCGCTGGCCTGCTGGGCGGAGAGGGTGGGGCTGGGGTGTTTCCTTCAGGGTGGAGACGGAAGGATTTGGGTGTACGTGAGCGGAGAGACCCCGGCTCCAGGGGCAGCGTGGAAGGAGGTGCAGAGAGGGGAGGTGGTGGAGGTGGCAGACAAGGGCTGGCAGAGCATAGAAGGTGGTAACGCAGAGATGTAGGTAGGAGCCTCTCTCCCAGCCATTACCATGTGGAGGTCCCATGTTGTGCTTCCCCCTGCTCTCTCAGAAACACCACCAGCTGCGCATCAAGATCCTCGGAGACTGCTATTACTGTATCTGTGGGCTGCCGGACTACCGCGAGGACCACGCCGTCTGCTCCATCATGATGGGACTGGCCATGGTGGAAGCCATATCGTAAGTGCCGCTCCCTTCGTCCCTCACTCTTCCTTCTCGGGATAGATGAGCACTTCCCCAGCCGCGTCGCTTCGCTGTAAATGAGCAGCGCTCACGGGGCTCCTGTAGCCTGTTCTGCGTCATGACTTGGGGTCCACCCATCATGCCCCTCTTCCCTCCCCGTGGCCAGTGCTGTCTGTTATCGTTGCTCTGGGCCGATGGCAGCTTTGTCCGGTTGTGACTTCGGGAGCGCGCGCTTGTGTGTGTTTAGATGTGCAGCCTTCATGTTGCGCTAACAAAGTTGGCTACATGTGATTTCCCTGTTGTGTTTTTTAAAGGATGGAAGAAGGGGTGGGGGAACAAGACTGAATTAAAAGAAAAGTCCCCTTGCTTTAGTATTGTGGGGTTGTACAAGTGTGCAGCACCATAAGGTTTGAATTTGAGTGTGCACGTACACACGAAATCTAGCTGTAGTCCAGGGATCGGCAACCTTTAGCACGTGGCTTACCCTGGCGGGGCCGGGCCGGTTTTACCTGCTGCGTCCGCAGGTTCGGCCGATCGCGGCTCCCACTTGCCGCGGTTCGCCGCTCCAGGCCAATGGGAGCTGCGGGAAGCGGCGCGGGCCGATCCCTGCTGTAGCATATACAGAGCTGCCGTAACTATGAGATGGGATTTTTAGGGGAAGAGATGGGATTTTCAAAGGCGCCTAGAAGATTTTAGGTGGCCAAACCCTTTGAAAATCCCAGCCTAGGTAATTCAGGACTCCCTAACCAGTGATTAGGGCGCTAGCCTTAGAGTTGGGAGATCTGAGTTCAAGTCTCTGCTCTGCCACAGCTGCCCTGTATGACCTTGGGCAAGTCACTTACCCGTTCTGTGCCTCAGTTTCCCATCTGGGCGATGGGGTTCATAGCCCAGCCTTGCCTTACAAGAGTATCGGGAGGATAAATACACTGAAAATTGCTAAGTGCTCAGACAGGATGGGGCCAGATATATACCTAATATGGAAAAAGTGGTATTTTTACCCCTGTCCTATAACTGAAAAACATCCGAAGAGATTTTTTTGCCCCAAAATTCACCTTTGAGCTGAGAGTAGGGATTGAAAATTTCAGCCAAAAGAAAGATTTATTGAAAGCTTTGAACACGGCTTAATTGTGGGAGTTATAATGAAAGCTGGTTTGCAACTTCAGCTGTAGGAATGAGGATCCCTGGGGGCACGTTGCCTAATGGTTAGAGCAGAGGTCTACACATCAGGAGTGCTGGGTTCTGGTCCAGACTCTCCTGTTAACTCACTGCATGACCTTGGGGAAGTGCCTATCTGTAAAATGGGATTAATGACAGGTAACATGTTCGAAGGCATCTGAAGTGACGTGGGACGTTCCTTTGCCGTTCAAGACACGTGGGTGTTTTTGACCAGGTTGCCTGATACCCACCCCCCGAGGAAGGTGGGTTGTGAGGGTTAGTTCATTGGTGACTTTACACCAGAGGAAGATCTGGCCCCTGGCGTGTCTGCACATGAATGTGTCAGCCGGGGCCAGACTCCACTAGACCAGCATCAATCCTCGTGTCTTTGGTGGGGCCTCTCCCGATTGGATCTGTCCCAGTATCTCTGAATGCTGCCGAATGCCCTGCCAGGGTGTGGGGGTGAGGCTCAGCTGGGGGACTTACCTGCTGAGACGTGGATCCAGCAACCTCTCTGTGTGACCCCTGCTCTCCCCTCCCAAAGCTACGTGCGAGAGAAGACCAAAACGGACGTGGACATGCGGGTGGGGGTCCACAGCGGCACGGTGCTGGGTGGCGTGCTGGGCCAGAAGCGCTGGCAGTACGACGTGTGGTCCACAGACGTCACGGTGGCTAACAAGATGGAGGCCGGTGGCATCCCAGGGTGAGTATCTCCAGGTGGACGGACAGCCCAGGCTGAGCCTTGGCAGGGGGGTGGGGAAGCCTGCAGCGGCTAGACAGCAACAGGGCCAAAGGGGTGTCGGTCCATCTCCGTCCCCTAGCCCTGACATTCACCTTAAACCTGTCCTGTGTCTCCACTGCTCCAGCCCTGTGACGTGGCTTGTTTTGGGGTCCCTCTGGCTAACCTCGGTGATATCAGTGCCGGTGCTCACCCAGTGCTTCACCGCGTGAGGGCAAGAGCGTGAGACCCCATAAGTAAGGCTACGTTTTAGTCACGGGTATTTTTAGTAAAAGTCACGGACAGGTCACAGGCAGTAAACAAAAATTCACGGCCCGTGACCTGTCTATGACTTGTATTATATACCCCTAACTAAAACTTAGGCCGGGGGACGTGGGTGCTCTGAGGGGGCAGTCCACGGGTGCTGGGGGGGGGGTGGCCCGAGACCCCCGCTGGCGCTGGGGGGTGGGAGGGTTGGCGGGGCTGGCAGGCTCCCTACCCGACTCCGACCAGCATGTCCCTGCAGCTCCTAGGGGGAGGGGCTCCGCGCGCTGCTCCTGCCACAAGTGCTGGCTCTGCAGCTCCCATTGGCCGGGAACCGAGGAGCCTCCTGGCCCCTCTGCCTAGGAGCTGCAGGGACTTGCCGGTGGGAGCCGGTTAGCCCACACCCCCCAGGTAAACACCGCCCTGCACCCCAAACCCCTGCCCCCTCCCACACACCCACACTGCTGCTGCTGCGGAAGTCACAGAGGTCACGGGAAGTCACAGAATCCGTGACTTCAGTGACCTCCGTGACAGACACGCAGCCTTACCCATAAGAGCACCGTCTGTCTCAGACTCACTGCATTCCCCTCCCCTCGGTCTTTGTTAATAACAGCACCTAACACTGTGCAGGACTTGGCCCTGCCTCCATTCAACTCCATTGGCTGCACTGGGAGCAGGATCCTGGCCAAAAAGAGCAGAATCCCGATCCTGTCAGCTCCCCGCAAGCAGGAGCTGTGGCGAGGATCCGGCCAGGACTTGCCCTCTTGGGTCCCACGCAGTCCCATCTGGCGCCCAGTGCAGGATTGGTCCCCAGGGCAGATCAGTAGGGTTTTGTGCAGTCAAGTTTTACATGTCCCAGGTGATGTTCTTCTCCCTTCTTGGTGTGATCTGAGGGAGGGGCCTGGAGCTGGCAGAGACAGAAAGGTGGAGCTCATCAAGAGGGCAGGCTGGGGGGAGCAGGACACCTTCCAGAAATCCCAGCCTGCCTTGTCCCCAGCACCCAGAAGTGGCCGTAATAACCTAGCCAGGCTCCTATGTGGTAAACATCCCAGGGCCACATTTGGAGCCAGTTGAAGTCAATGGGCTTCAATTCTGATAGAGTATTTCCCAGAGCCCCCCAACATGCTATAAAACCCCCAGAGGGGTGGGAAATATTTACCAGCTCTGGCGGAATTCATGCCCTGGGAGTCACTCGCGCTGCGTTTGTTACAAGGGCGGTCCCTGTGGGCTGGGGGGCGTGGGGGTGGCCCATGGTAATCGGCAGGGCCTGGAGGAGCGGGGAGGTCTCCGGAAGGACGGTGACTCTGGTTTGGAAGTATTTCCTCTGTGGCCGGGTGCCCTGCAGGCCTAGCTAAATACAAATACAGCACAGCACACCCGGTTTTGTCACCGCTAAGAAATTACAGCCATGGGGCAAGGAGCAGCCAAGTGCAGCCGGCTGGAAAGCCACGAGGGTAACAAATCTGCTTTCTCCGGCCGGGGTCAGCAGCAGCGCCCTGGATCTGCCTGGGCGGAGATGCCAGGATTGATTATTAATAACAAGAATAGCCATTTAGAAGGGGCGACCGCTCTGAAGCGCTGGGAAATCATCGGAGACAGCCAGACGCCTTGGAAGGGACTCTGAGCAAACCTCAGCTTGGAATGCCCCCCCGCACGCGGGCTCCAGATTTGGATTCCCCACCTGGTGGCTGGAGCCAAATGGGGCCTCGTCGCAAATAACCGGGGAGGGTCCCGTGTAGAGGGATGTCGGGCGCAGGGATGGGTGGGCTGATGGCGCCCCGTGGGCAAGGCGGGAGGTGTTCCACGCCCTGGCTCCCGCTGGCTGATTGCGCCCCACCCATCCCGGCCAGGAGTTGGAAACGGCTTGTCAGCAGGCAGAGTGCCGTCTCCTTAGCAGGCCAGGCTGTTGTGAGCACACCAGCCCCTTGTTCCCGCCCCACTGCTGGGCTCTCAGTCTGCTTCTGCTGCCCCAGCCGCCAACGGGTCAGGTCCTGGCTGCATCTGCCGTTGCGCTTCTGCCCACCCCCCGCCGAGACATGGGCCTTTGCTTTTGCTCAATCCATTCCCACCTTCCCCATGGAAACCAATCGCTGCTGGGACCCAGGGTTCTCAGTCCTGCCTCCTTCCCCAGTGGCTGAAGAGGGCGAGGGGCTTTGTGTGGATCCCTCAATACCTTCGCAAAATATCCTCCCCAAAACCTGCCGAGTTCAGCAGGGGCCTGACTGATGTCTTCTTCCCACCCGGCCCACAGGCGTGTACACATCTCCCAGAGCACCATGGACTGCTTGAAAGGGGAGTTCGAGGTGGAGCCCGGTGAGGGGGGGACAAGGTGCGAGTACCTGAAGGAGAAGGGGATCGTCACGTACCTCATCGTGGTGCCCAAGCAGCCCCTCAAGAATGGGATCAACGGAGTGGTGAGTGACCTTCCTCCTCCTCCAGCTCCTTTCATCTCCCCCGTTGCCGCCCCCTGTTCCGTGGCCTGCCCTGGGCTCCGTTCTCCGCCTTGCGAAGGCCTGTCTCCATTTCTGCCCTTCTCACGCATGCCAAGAGGTGTGAACGCTTGGTCCCATCCTCCTCTCTCCTGGCTCCCCATTCCTGTGAGCCTCTGATTCTAAAACCTTCAGCGCTCCTGTCCCTTTCCTGAAGAGACTGAATCCGTCTCTGCTGTCCGTAACTTCCACTGCTCCTTAATAACCACCCTACGTCTTCCTCTGCTCCAGTCACTCTCTTCCCTCCAAGACACCCCCTCTTTCCCATATTGGAAGCCTTGTGGGTGAATTTCACCCCATACAGCGGGACCAGCATGAGGCCTAGGCAGCATGGCCAGGAAACAGAATGCCGCATCCCGAGTCGTCCCCCTTCTTACGGCCCTCGGTCCTGGTGGCTGAATTCCCACCTGCTCCTTTGTGTTCTAGAAGCTGTCCCTGACGTCCTCCCATGGGAACTCCCCGCTGCTGATCAACACCAAGGAGTGTAACGGCAGCATCAACACCACCTGCACCACGCCCGACGAGGCCGAGGAGCTGGACACCAGGGTGAGAGCCGCCCTGGGGAGAGGGGAGGCTGGGGAGGGGAATTGGCACCCAGCAGCAGCAGGGGAGCACGGGGCGACCCCCGGGCGTTTAGAGCCGCAGCAGGCTCGAGAGTGAGCACACAGGGGGGTATTTGTTACCCCCGGGGTTTGCTCACCCTGTCGAATTCCGACACAAGGAGAAGGGCGACTAGTACTTGGGCCTCGTACTTCTCTGCCGGGATATGAATGGACCTGGCCACAGTGACCCTCGCCCGTGTGGGGGAGGGGTGGGGTATTACTAAGATTGAGGGGCCAGGTCCTCAGCTGGTGGAAATGGGCTGCCTGGAAGTCGGTGGAGCAAGGCCCGTTTACACCCAGGCTGGCCAGCGGCATTCAAGAGGAGACGGCCTGTTTCTCAGGGTGCACTTCTGGTTTTGTCAGCCAGTAACCCCAGGGGTTTGCCTTCGTCTGACTCTCCCCTCCCCCTTGCCAGGTGGTGAACCCCTCCTTCCCCAACCCCCGGCGGCGCCTGCGCCTGCGCGACCTGGCCGAGAGAGTCGTCGACGCCTCGCAGAACGAGCAGGAGCTCAACAACCTGCTCAACGAAGCCCTGCTGGAGAGGGAGTCTGTGCAGGCGTGAGTGGCCCCAGCCTCTCCATGTCACGGGGGCTCCCCAGTGCAGCCCGGCTACAGGGACCCA
>NW_020664579.1:657947-732095 GCF_002925995.2 Terrapene triunguis
TCCATGTCACGGGGGCTCCCCAGTGCAGCCCGGCTACAGGGACCCAGCCCCAGCCCCCCTGGGTCACGGGGGCTCTCCAGTGCAGCCCTGCTACAGGGACCCAGTCCCAGCCCCTCCATGTCACGGGGGCTCCCCAGTGCAGCCCGGCTACAGGGACCCAGCCCCAGCATGTCACGGGGGTGCTGGCCAGTGCAGCCCTGCTGGGACGTGCCCAGCCATCTCAAACCTGCCCAGAGACTAACTGGGCTGCAGTGGATCTGCTCTCCTTGCACCGCTAACGGGTTCCATGCACTGCGTATCAGCCGGCCCAGCGGTGCCCTGCGAACAACGGCCGGGTACGGTGTGTGCCTCAAGCAGCACCAAGATGCCATTGATTGAAGGTGCTGTTCCTCTGCCTCCCCCTATGGGGGCTGTACCCTTTGCCCCCAGATACCCTGTCCTCTCCCACAAATCCTCTACCTCTCTCCTGGATGCTGCAGGGATCCTCTTCCTCTCCCCTCCCCCTAGGGGCGCTCTTTCCCACGGCCCTCGTTTCTTTCCTCATTGTGATGGCAATGCCCTTGCAGCAGCCCCCCGGCAGAGTGAGGACCCTCCCTCTCCTTTTCCCCTTTGCCCACGGCCTCCAGCATCTCACCAGGGTTCGCGGTGTCTCCGGCAGGCTGAAGGGGAAATACACCTACCGCCTCTCCATGCGCTTCATCAACCCGGAGATGGAGACGCGCTACTCCGTGGAGAAGGAGAAGCAGAGCGGGGCCGCCTTCAGCTGCTCCTGCGTGGTGCTCTTCTTCACCGCCCTGGTGGAGATCTTAATCGATCCCTGGTGAGCAGGTCGATTGGGGCGAGGAGCAGGGGCTGTGTCTGTGCAGCCCCTGGCACAACGGGGCTCTGCGCTGGGAATACCCTTCTCCACGCCTCATCCTGGGCAGAGTTGTAGAATGGGCCTGGTGCATCACTCCCTGTACATATTCCCCCAGAGGCCTGGTTGATTCCTCCTGGGCTGGACTTCTGTGTGGCCCTATTCACCGGAGGTGTGGTAGAAACCCAGGGAGGTCGGGGTGAGCAGGCCTGGCTCCCAGAAGGTGTGTTTGTCAGGGAGATGGAGCAAGTACAGCGTAGGCAGCGGCAGTTAAAGCTTCCCCAGTATCATCCTGCTCCAGATCCTTAGCTCTGACCTAGAGGGACCAGCTCTTGGGAGGCACTGGGCTTTCTCTCCATGGCCTGCGGGGTCCTTGCCCTCTGGGCGGAGACTGCCAGCCAGGATGCTGACTGCGGGGGTGACCTATATCATGTGAACCCCTGATCCTCAGGGACTGGGCTGAGACCTCCCCCAAACTCATTTCACATAGGCCACTCCACAGCCATCAAGCGGCATCTGTCTTGAATGACTCTTGCCAGACTGCAGCAGGGGCCGTGGGTGTGGAAAGTTCCCTGAGCCCTCGGCCCCCAGGTTTTCCCCTTTTCTCTCTGGCTGCTCTTGGGCTCTCCCAGGAGCAGCCGCCGTGGGAAGTCCAGCCGGCCAGCGGGTTGTTTGCCGGGTGAGAGCCGCCGGCTGTGGGAGCGGAGCCTCTGAGTGAAGCCTTAGCCACCCTGCTGAGAGCGCGGTGGGGGGCAAAGCACTGCAGCTTGTCCTCGCTACGTCCTATTGACAATCGCCTCTGCCCGCACCCCCGGGGAAGGGCAATCAAATAATGAATCGACAGGACCAAGTGACCGTGCAGTGCCAGCCTCCCTCCCTATCTGATTGTGGGCAGGTTGCCATGGGAACCCCCGGTGAGAACATGCATTTGCCATGCTGCTCCAGGGCTGGTCCCCTGCCGCAGACCTAGCAGGGTGTGACTGGGTGGCCTAATGCTTAAATCGTTAGCTCTCCAGGGCAAGGCCTGTATCTCCCCATGTGTTCGCAAAGCCCTGGGCGCCGTGATTGAAAAGTGCTACATGGCTGTTGTACCCCATCAGTATCACCCGTTATTTCTTGGAGGGGAATGAGGCAAAGTCCAGGAATCAGTGCTGCGGTGAAAAGCCCCTGGCTCTTCTGGCTTCGCTAGAGCTCCCCCGAAGACCTTCTCTTTGGGTCTGCAAGGTCCTTCCACCAGGGGCTTTGTTTTGACATCTGTCCTGCACAGGATCACACC
Organism: Terrapene triunguis; assembly: GCF_002925995.2. Taxonomy (NCBI): domain Eukaryota; kingdom Metazoa; phylum Chordata; order Testudines; family Emydidae; genus Terrapene; species Terrapene triunguis. The sequence continues at coordinate 660,080 of NW_020664579.1, forward strand.
CACTGTTGGTGCTTTGCAAATGCTTGTTAATATGGAGCTATACCTATCTCATAGAGCTGGAAGGGACCCTGAAAGGTCATTGAGTCCAGCCCCCTGCTTTCACTAGCAGGACCAAGTACTGATTTTGCCCCAGATCCCTAAGTGGCCCCCTCAAGGACTGAACTCACAACCCTGGGTTTAGCAGGCCAATGCTCAAACCACTGAGCTAGCCCTCCCCCCACGGTGTTGCTGCAGGATGTGGGGATGCCAGAAAAGCCAGCCAGCTTTCACAGGAGTTGGAAGGATTTTTAGGAAGCTTAGTTAAAAAGGGTGTTGAAATAACATCCCCTCTTCTCCCCACACTCTCAGGGACTAATATGGGCCCTGTTCCTGGAGTGTCTGAGCACTTCACAACCCTTCATGTAGTTATCTTTGCAGCAGCCCTGTTATCCCCATTGTACAGATGGGAAACTGAGGCACAGAGGGGCATGTGATTTGCCCAGGATCACACCGAGTCTGTGGCTGAGCTGGGAATTAAACCCTCGTCTCCCAAGTCCCAGGCTAGCATTTTGTCATCCTCTTGCTCTCATATATATTCCCCCCCCAAAAGTCGCCCACAACACAGACCCTCTTCCATGTCAGCTGGAGGAGTAGCCAGTCTAGTTCCTGGCTGCAACCAACACATATTAGCTCCGTGTCTGTATTGCCTTTTGAGAACATGAGCTTAGGAAGTGACCTGCGGCTTTCTCAGCCCCATGCCGGCTACTTTCTGTCCTCTGCTTGCGTTGCGCTGCCCGCTCTTCTCTGCGCCGTTCATGCTTGTGGTCCAAAACCGAGTGAAACCTACTCAGCAATCTGATATTGCTGTGAAAAGCAGCGGAGTACTATGTGAACCCACTGGGTTGTGTGGGTAGCACCGTCACTGGAATAACCCCCCACAGTGCTGGTTTTTGACTCTCTCTCTCTGCAGGCTGGTGGCCAATTATGTGACGTTTGTAATTGGAGAAATCCTGCTGCTCATCCTGACTCTCTGCTCTCTGGCAGCCATTTTCCCCAGGGTAAGAGGACAGAGGACCTGCTCCTGAAAGGTGCTGAGCACCCGCGACTCCCAAGGAGTCAGTGGAAACAGATGGAATCCGCCCTGCTCAACTGTGTGTCATAGGCCCCATATCGCTAATAGCTAATGGAGAGTCCCCTTTAGCTCTGGTCATAGAGGGAGGAACTTTTGGAGTAGGAGGGTCTGTGTTCTATCTCCACATAAAAACGGCCAGACTGGGTCAGACCAAAGGTCCATCTAGTCCAGTATCCTGTCTTCCGACAGTGGCCAATGCCAGGTGCCCCAGAGGCAATCATTGAGTGATCCATCCCCTGTCGCCCATTCCCAGCTTCTGGCAAACAGAGGCTAGGGACACCATCCCTGGCCATCCTGGCTAATAGCCATTGAGGGACCTATCCTCCTGTCCTTCATGTGCTGTGAAGTCCTTCGTGACCATGGATTTGCTGAACTGTTGTAAAGATCAGTCCTACAAAAGCAGAAATATACTGAAACATTTTGATGTCCTTGAGTTACTAGTTCCTCTCCCATGACCAGCTGTTTCTCCTTGGCCCAATATCCATCACTACAACCCACAACGCTGTGTAGGTACCTTAGCTGGATGTTTCTCCTAAAGCGATCGGCGCTGAAACAGTGAACTATGTTACCATTGTAATGCTCATCATTCAGCTGTGGTCTCAACCCCCCCCCCCCCCCCCCCCCCCCCCGTTGAGGTGAATGGGGCAGTTCACACCTCTGTTGTTTCGGGCTGTCTGCAGATTCAGGAAGGCAGCACCACTCTGTTTGGTAGGGTTCCTTCACAGAGGTAAGGGCTAGAAAGCTAATTGAAAGCTGAGATTGTGGGCCACCCAATTTCAGCCGGGGGCGCACCCTTCATCCAGAGACTTCCAAAAAACGTGTGGTTCTGGAGATACTTGATGGCAATGTAGACTGCTCTCCCCATGGTGTGATGTGGGGGTTAACAAGTGGGCCCACATCCTCAAAGGCATTTAGGCCTCTAACTCCCATTGAAATGAGTGTTGACAAAGCACTTTGGGATTCTTGGTGCCAGGTACTTACAAGGCTCCCATCACCATAGCCTCTGGGCAGAAGGGCTGAGATTCACGTCATTAAAAACCTCTTCTCTTCATAGGTATTTCCCAAAAAACTCGTAGCCTTTTCCACTTGGATCGACAGGACCCGGTGGGCCCGGAACACATGGGCCATGTCGGCCATCTTTATCCTCACCATGGCCGACATCGTGGATATGGTGAGAACCTTCCTGCCTCCCCCCTGCCACCGTTTTCCCTGCCACCTCACACCAGCACATGAGGTCGCTCCATTGGGTGCCTCAGAGGAAGAGTCTATCGACATCCAAAATCAAATGCATGAGTACAAAATGGGGACTATCTGGCGAGGGGGCCGTACGGTTGAAATGGATCCGGGGTTATAGTTAGTCACAAATTGAATCTGAGTCAACAACGTGATGCAGTTGTGAAAAAGGCTAATATCATTTGGGGTGTATTAACAGGAATGTCGTCTGTAAGACACGGGAGGTAATTGTTCCACTGTACTCGGCACTGGTGAAGCCTCATCTGGGGCACTGTGTCGCTTTAAGAAAGATGTGGATAAACTGGAGAGAGTCCAGAGGAGAGCAACAAAGCTGATAGAAGGTTTAGAACAATGGTTCTCAACCAGGGGTTCACGTACCCTGGGCGTATGCAGAGATCTTCCAGGGGGTACATCAGCTCATCTAGATATTTGCCTAGTTTCACAATGGGCTACATAAAAAGCACTAACCAAGTCAGTACAAACTAAAATTTCATAAAGGCAGTGACTTGTTTTGTACACTGAACTGTATTTATATTCCAGTTGATTTATTTTATAATCATATGGTAAAAAGGAGAAAGTCAGCAATTTTGCAGTCAGAGTGTACTGTGACCCTTTTGTATTTTTATGTCTGATTTTGTAAGCAAGCTGTTTTTAACTGAGGTGAAACTTGGGGGTACACAAGACAAATCAGACTGCTGAAAGGGGGACAGTAGTCTGGAAAGGTTGAGAGCCAGTGCTTTAGAAAACCTGATCTATGAAGAAAGGTTAAAAAAACTGGGCATATTTTAAGAAAAAAAGACTAAGGGGGACCTGATAACAGTCTTCAGCTGTTAAGGGCTGTTATAAAGAGGAGGTGATCAGTTGTTCTCCATGGCCACTGGCGGTAGGACAGGAAGGAATGGACTTAATCTGCAGCAAAGGAGATTTAGGTTAGATATTAGGAAAACCTTTCTCACTAACGCCAGTTAAGCTCTGGAACAGGCTTCCAATGGAGATGTGGAATCCTCATCACTGTAGGTTTTAAGACCAGATTGGAAAACCCCTGTCAGGGATGGTCCAGGTTTACTTGGTCCTTCCTCAGTGCAGGGGGGCTGGACTCGATGACTTGTTGAGCTCCCTTCCAGCCTGAGAGCCCCATTAGCTCTGCTGGGTCCTGCGCAGCCCTGGTGTCTCTCCATGGATCAGGGTTGCGTGATGCCAGGGCTGGGTTTGGACCACGGTGCCTATTTATAAACCTCTCGGTGTGGATGGCTGACCCCATCCTGCCTGTACGGCTGCTGTCCCTGTCCCATGCAGGCAGGGAGCTCGAAATGCCATTACTCAGTTTATATGTCCGTTCTGACCTTCCCGTTTTGGGTGTGCCAATAATTGTTCAGAGCACCATGCCCTGCTGGTCATTAAACGGAAACAGCAAAGATCGACGGCAGCCAGATATTGTTAGCAGCATTATTAATGGGCGAATCCCTAGGACCTGACGCCAACAGCCCTTCCGCAGCGGTGTGACTGAGGGACCCCCGATTTAACGGCCGTGAGGACAATCAGACCCAGTGTTTGCATTTACACCAGCTGAAGTGATCCTAATTGGAAGGGGGGGCAGCCAGGGGGGGCAGCCAGGGAGAGGACAGGTCCCAGCATGCAATGCTCTGCCTTCCTCCTAAGAGCCCGGCATCACCTCGTGATAGGGTGTCTCAGCGGCCGCATGGTCAAGGGCAGGGCAGCCCAGACACCTACATTTAACAGAGACCAGGTGCAGCCCGGGGCTCCTGGCAGGTTGCCAGGAGGGGCAGAGCGTGGGTACCTCTGGCACCACCACATCATGCTTCACAGCAGCAAGCTCAGCCATCCTAAAGGGAGGAAACAGGACTTTCCAAAGGCTACAGATTCTTCATAAGGGCCCAACTTCCCATCTAGACACAATCTTCGGTTCCTCCTTCCTGACCCCATCCCACTGCCCTGCAGCTGCCTATCAGCTCATGCCCTGAAGCATGAGGTTTGATCCTCCTCCAGCCATTGCCTTATCTTGCCAGGGTCCGTAGATGATCAATGGTGATAACGGTACCCAGATGTGTGCAGGGGTGACGGCGGGTGGGTTTCTGCCTGGGGGAAGGCTCTGTAGCGTTTGGCTGGGTTTCCTATAGCACCTGGCCATCTGTGCGGCACAGACAGGCCCTGTTGTGTTTGGGCACGATTATTGAATTAAACATGGTAACCAGCAGTGGAGCCTTTCACCCCTGAGTCGCTGGTTCAAAGTGAGCCCAGGTCAGTGAAAACCACAAGCGCTTACCCTCAGAGAGCTGTTTGAACACCTGGAAAGGTGGGAGTCCAGTTCACGGTGGCCCTGGTAGCCACATCACAAGGAAAGCCACCTCATCCGGAACTAACGTGCTGACAAGGACTGCATGGGCCATGCAGCTCAGCTCCCCTCTCCGACCTCTCCAGCCCAGGGTCTGAGGCAAGGCGGAGTGGGCCGCTGGCTCTGCTGCGATCCCTATCCCATGCAGGCAGGGAGCGCTAAACGCCATTACTCAGTTGATACTCAGGGCACTGACTTTGAGGTAGGGTGACCAGATGTCCCGATTTTATAGGGACAGTCCTGATTTTTGGGTCTTTTTCTTATATAGGCTCCTATTACCCCCCACCCCCGTCCCGATTTTTCACCATGGTTGTCTGGTCACCCTACTTTGAGGAGGGCTGGGACTTCAGGCTTGGGCCATTTTAAAAGGAGAGAGAGAGAGATTTCTGAAGGCTAAATAAGAGCCTCTCCTTATCGCTGCTCCGATCCAGTCTGGCCATTGGTAGGTAACAGTCTGTAACCCCTCACCCGTCTCTCTGCCGCCCCGCACAGCTCAGCTGCCTGCAGTTCTACTCCAGCGCCAGCAACAGCACCGCCGGGACCCTGCTGGCAGGGGGCTGCGTGGAGGACCCCAAGTATTACAGCTTCATTGCCGTGCTGGCCCTCATCGCCACCATCATGCTGGTGCAGGTCAGCCACATGGTCAAGCTCACCCTGATGGTCATGATCACCGGGGCAGTGGGCGTGGTCAACATCTATGCCTGGCAGCAGATCTTCGACGAGTACGATAAGGAACGCTTCCAGGAGAACGTGTAAGGGCACTGGGCGTGGCGGAGAGGGCATAGAGGGACCGGCCAGCGGTCCAGGAGCAATGTAGGACTGCTCCCTATTACGGTCCTGGTTTGGTCCAGTTTCAGACCTTCCACCCCTGGGGAGACCATTCCACAGCCCAGGGTGGGGAGACGTTTCCTCCCATCCAGCCTTCCCCCCTCTGCAGCGATCCATCCCCTGTCTCCCAGTCCTTCCCCGAAACAATCCCCGCTCCCTAATGCAGACACCGCCATGGCTGCTTAATTGCTTTAGTGGGGGGGGAGTGGCTGCAGCCCTTGGGTGCTCCCAGCTGGTCCGAAGGCAGCTGTTCTCAGCTGATGGCCGACCGGGACAAGAACTTTCATCAAGCGGTTGTTTGGGTTGTCCCTGTCAGGCCTCTCATGGAGCTGCCCCTGCATCCTTCCAGCAGAGGCTAGCGGGAGGAGGGAAAGCCCCCTGAAGGTCTTCCAAGCCCTCACGCAGTCGCTGGGTGCCGGCCTTGGCGTAGGGATGTGCTGGCTGCCATGGAATGGGAGGGAACCCAGCCATGGTGGGACGAACATGGCTCACTCGTCTCTCCCTCGGCAGGTCCGCCCTGGTCCCCTCCAAGTACTCCATGACAGTGATGGTCTTCATCATGATGCTCAGCTTCTACTACTTCTCTCGCCACGTGAGTGATCTGTCCGGCTCCCCTTCCTTTGCCGTCTTCACCCTCCTGCGATCCCTGGAGTTCTCCTGGCACGGCCACCAACAGGGCATTGGGACACATGGCCACCTTCCCCCCCACTGCCCCGCTGAAGGGCATTTTCACCCTGTCCCGTGCAGAGCCCCCCTCTCTCTTACTTCTGGAGCTCTCCTGCACGCGTCCCTCCCCTCCCAAGTCGCTTGCGCCTCTGCCTCTCTCTCTTCCATCTCTGCCCTCCCTTCTCCTTTGGGGTTCCTCTGCGTTCCTTTGCTCACTTGTTCCTAGCCCTTCTCTAGCTCCCTGCATCCCAGCACTGAGCTGGAAGGGTTTGGATCGGTTTCCCTCCCCTACCTCCTTATTCCCCCCTGTATCTGCATTTCCCTCTCCCCCGTCCCTTTGTTCTCTCTCTCTCTTTTTCTCCCAGTGCCCTGCCCTCTTGCTGGAGCCGTGAGTGGCCCAAAGATCCATCAGGAGCCACATCCATCTGTTTTGTGCCTAGCTGCCGGAGGCGATCTCTGGATGGCTCTCGGATGGCGTAGGATTCTCGGAAAGGGCTGCCTTCGCACAGCAGCCAGGAAGCCCATAGCCTGCTGACCTGGAAGGCTCCCACCTGTGGGTGTTGGAGTGACTGCATCACCGCAGCGAATAGCTTGGTGCAGGGGAGACGGGGGCGGGGCAGCGAGAGGCAGTGGGGTTGAGTGGTTAGAGCAGAGAACTGGGTGGCGGGATTCTTGCATTCCCTTCCTGGCTCTGCCACAGACATGCCCGCGGTACCGTAAGCGAGTCCTGCCCCAGGCCGGCACCTCAGTGAGCCCATGGGGAGGTCGCTGTGTCCGAAGCGCTGCGAGGCCCTGCCTGACTCTGCGGCACTTGCCCCGCCTGCAGGTGGAGAAGCTGGCCAGGACGTTGTTCCTGTGGAAGATCGATGTCCATGACCAGAAGGAGCGGGTGTACGAGATGAGGCGCTGGAACGAGGCTCTGGTCACCAATATGTTGCCGGAGCACGTGGCCCGGCATTTCCTGGGCTCTAAGAAACGGGATGAGGTGAGAACGGGCGAGCCAGACACTGTGACGTGGGGAGAGCTGAGGTTTCCAGTTTCCTTCCGCTGGCCTCCCAGCCCAAGCCAGAGAATCCTAGAAATCAGAGATGGAAGGAAACCTCCCTAGGCCCGGCACTCAAAGACAGGGTTAGGTCATTCCCTGCACTGGGCTAGGGGAATGACTCCCACGCATTCTCTCTGAAACCAACAGTGTGGCCACAGTGCCCTGAGCAGCTGCCCGAGTACAGCCCCGGCCGAGAGCCTAGGCATGTACTCGGGCGGCTACCTCGAGCCGCCGTCACGGCCACCCTGCTGTTGTCAGCGCACTATCTCAAGCAGAGCTCGTGTGTGTACGCCCACCTGAGCTGGGCATCACACCTCCCAGCTGCAGTGCAGACGTACCACGACACTCAACCCCAACCCTGGGTTCTAAAGCCAGCCCCACCACTGAGATCGTGGGGGCGCTCAGGCAAGTCCCTTAATCTCTCTGTGCCTCAGTTCTGTAAAATGAGGATGAGACTTGCCTACCTCCCGGGGAGCTGTGAGGATAAATCGATTAATGACTGCACACGAGGAGGGCCAGAGAAGCCCCTTAGAGTGTAGGATCATACGGGCAGATTGAGAGGAGCGGCTGGGGGTCTGTGCCCCAGTTTTAAAAGCTGGGTGCCCTTCCTGGTGAAATCAGCGCCACCCCATTTCCTACAGCTCTCTTCACCGTGAGACCAAAACAGCCTCCCCCCCAGGAGAAATGGGGGGGGGGCGTCTCCCAAGGGCCAGAGCTGACACCCCTTGCGCTGAGTGGGGCGGATGCCATTTTCTGAGTCGCATCTAAGGGCAAAACTGAACTTCTCTTGGCCTCCGTGTGGCCAGCTGTAAAAAAAAGGGCACTGATGCCTTCCCCACAGGGGAGTTGTGAGGGGCCTGAGATCTGTATGTGACTGATGTTCCGGGGGCACCCAGACTGCCCCCGGGGGATCCCTTCACTAGCCCTTGTGCTCTGCCCAGCCAGCCCTGGGAGAGGGGCTCTGGCATGCTGACCCATAGGTTAGATGGGGCGTGCCCACTGCTATTACTCAGCCCCACCCAATGGGAGTTGGGAGAAACTTGACCAGGGGGCGCATAGGTGAGTTTGGGGCTCAGTGGAGCCAGGGGAGCTCACAGGGTGACCAAGCTGGGAGGAGTTTTGTCAGGGGCTCTTTGAGACTGGCTACGCTGCAGTTAAACACCCGCGGCTGGCCCATGTCAGCTGCTGTGGGCTCACGCTAAGGGGTTGCTTAATTGCAGGGGAGCTGTTCGGGCTCGGGCGGGAGCCTGCGCTCTGTGACCTCCCTCCCACTTGTGGGGTCCCAGAGCCCAGACCGCAGCCCGAGAGCTGACACGAGCCATATGCAGGTGTTTAACTGCAGTGTCGCCATACCCTTAAATGTGCTAGAGCAGTGGGTCTCAAACGTTTGTACTGGTGCCCCCTTTCACACAGCAAGACTCTGAGTGCCACCCCCCCCTTACATATTAAAAACACTTTTTTATATATTTAACACCATTATAAGTGCTGGAGGCAAAGTGGGGTTTGGGGTGGAGGCTGACAGCTCGTGACACCCCCCCCCAGTGTAATAACCTCACAACCCCCTGAAGGGTCCCGACCCCCAGTTTGAGAACCCCTGTGCTAGAGTGACTGGGGCTGTGGGTTTAATAAGTTGCATTGTACAGAACTAGTGAGCCCAGTAGGCGGCTCGGGCTGCCCTGGAATAAGAAGCGGGTTGGCGCCGTGGCATCGCTGGGTGTCCTCCCCCGGCTGGGTACAGCTAATATAGTGCAATCCACTAGCGTGCACTGCAGGCCTGAGTGACAGGCCTGCTTCCTGGTCCCGCAGGAGCTGTACAGCCAGTCGTACGACGAAATCGGCGTCATGTTTGCCTCCCTCCCAAACTTTGCTGACTTCTACACGGAGGAGAGTATCAACAACGGCGGGATCGAGTGCCTGCGCTTCCTCAACGAGATCATCTCGGACTTCGACGCGGTGAGTCCAGCCTGGGCGCCAGCCTTCCCCCATGCCAGTCGGACGCTGGCCCCTAAGGGGAGCACTTGGGACGGTGTGGGCTGGCAGTGAAATGTAGGCCACCCCGCTGGCATACAGAGATCCTTCCTGGCCAAGCTGAGCGACTGGCTCTCCCTGTGGGGACGCCCCTCGCTGAGACTGCTATTGGCTGGCACTGGGTGCAGCTGTAAGCAGCCTTAGTTTTGGGCCAGCGCCTTCTAACCTCCCATTGCCAGCCGTCCAGATGTGCATTCCCTACTGCTGCCCAGCCCACCTGGAACCAAGCTTCACGCCCTGGCGACTACAGATCCCAGCATGCAATGCTCCACCAGGTTCTGAGCAGCCTCCACTTGCTTCCAGAGAGAGCAGTGCATGCTGGGATGTGTGGTATCCATGAGCTGCATGTCCAGATTCAAGGTGCGGGTAACTGTGTTCCCAGTGTAGAGCTCCACAGGCTGCAGGATGCGTTTTGGCCTCTCCAGAAGAAGCCTGTAGGTACAATGAGCCTGTGATTCTGCTAACCAGCCACCAGGTGTCACTGTTGTTTTAAATACAGTAGAACCTGAGCATGCCAAACAGCTTGGGAAGGGCGGCGGTTCGTAAGTCTGAAATGTTGGTAATGCTGAACAAAACGTGGTGGTTCCTTCACAAGTTTACAACTGACCATTGACTGAATACAGCTTTCAGACTTCACTGTGCCGAAGAAAAATGCTGCTTTGAACCATCTTCATTTAAATGAGACAAGCACAGAAACCGTTTCCTTCCCTTGCCAAAGCTTTCTTTTTTAGTAGTTTATGTTTAACACGGTACTGTACTGTAGTTGCTTTTTGTTTGTTTGTCTCTGCTGCTGCCTGACTGCATACTTCTGGTTCCAAATGAGGTGTGTGGTTGACTGGTCAGTTCGTAACTCTGAGGGTCAACTGTAACTACAACTGATACTGGCCTGACACAAGTCCCTGTAACCTCACCACTCATCAGCCTTTGAACTGTTTTTCCAGCCACCTCCTGTGTTTATGGCTTTGTCTCCTGTATCTCACAGCTCCTGGACGATCCCCAGTTCCGATGCATCACCAAGATTAAAACTATTGGAAGCACCTACATGGCTGCTTCTGGAGTGACCCCCGATGTCAATACCAATGGCTACAACACCACCATAAAGGTACAGGAACAGTGGAGAGGGAGGTGAATTGGGCTGTCTGAGAACTCAGGCTTGACGGGGAAGGCTGGAGAAAGGGGAATGGGACAGGCTGATCACTGCCTCCTGGGGTGTGGGAGGGTCTCTTTACCTCCCTCAACCTCTGCCCTTTGCTTTGCACTGCCCTTGCAGAAAGAGGAGCTCTCGGAGAAGGAGCGTTGGCAGCACTTAGCTGATTTGGCCGACTTTGCCTTAGCCATGAAAGTGACCCTGATGAACATTAACTACCAGTCCTTCAACAACTTCATGCTCCGAATAGGCAAGTGCTGCTTCGTGGGAATGACGGGACTCTGCTGACTGAGGGGGAGATTGAATGGGAGTATCCACACCCCAGCACTCTGAGACCCAACCAGTCCAGCAAGCAGAGATGGGCTTCAACTCCGATCCCTGCATGCAGGGCACTGGGCTGTCACTGAAACGTCTGTGTCTTGTTTTCTTTCATTTGTGCAGTCCTTTAGGGCAAGGCCTTTAGTTTATCCCGTTACTCCTCCCGCCCCTTTCCAGGTCAGCAGAGACATGGCAGAGCAACTATCAAGAGGGGGGAGGGATAGCTCAGTGGTTTGAGCATTGGCCTGCTAAACCCAAGGTTGTGAGCTCAATCCTTGAGGGGGGGCCACTTAGGGATCAGGGGCAAAATCAGTACTTGGTCCTGCTAGTGAAGGCAGGGGGCTGGCCTCAATGACCTTTCAGGGTCCCTTCCAGCTCTATGAGATAGGTATATCTGCATATATCAAGAGGATTCTTTATTGTGGCTGCTGGCCACAGACAGACGCTGTGGTTCTCCCTAGCTCCCAGACTGGCTTGCGTCAGCACGCAGCGTCTCCTTAAATCCTGACCTGGACTATGCAGCCATAGACTGGATTGCTGAGCACTCAGTGCAGCAGTGCTAGCCTGTGATTAGAGTGGGGATCTGGGAGTCAAAGACGCTCACATTTTAATCCCAGCCCTGAGAGTGACTTGCTGTGAGGCTGTGAACACGTTGCTGCCCCTTTCAGAGCCTCAGTTTCCCCATATGGAGCTGATAATACTTCGCTATAGCTCAGGAGTGGGATAAGGATGAATTGTTTGTACAGAGCTGTGAAGCGCTAAGTGGTAGCATTCATAGCAGTATGAAATGGCAGAGCCTTGTTAATGGGCCCAGCCCCCTATAGGGTAGGGTGTAGGCCCCCCAGAGCATGTCTCAAATGGCATCCACTAGTCCCAGGAACAGACAGCGTCCCACAGATCAGCCATCAACATGTTTCTCTGTGGCCTGAGTGAAGCACAGGGTACGAGAACCCCAAACCCTGATTGGCTGCTGAAACATTTACAGAGCTGATCCCAGCCCCGTAGAACCACCACATGTCAGTTGTTAATGAGACTTAATATATTTATTTTAAAGCAACCACTTAGCTAGAAGGGGAGAGCCGGGATTAATGAAGACGCAGCCATCAGCGCTGGGCTGGTTACCGCCAGGAATCTCACCATTAGCATGGCAGGAGCACTGGGAGAGTTGCTAGCCCCAGCCCTCTGGTGCTAGTGCTGGGTGCTTGGAGCTGAAAGGAAGGGAGCCAGCAGCAGCATGGGGATGGGGAGCAGATAGGTGCCAGAGAAAGGATCGTCACAGCAGACCTCCCGCTGGAGGCCGGCACGCTACTTGCCACTTCAGCCAAACGCTGCTTTTTAGAAAAACTTCTAGGGTGCTGTGCGCCTGCCCTATGTATTGTGGATGATGCTGGGGTGCCGCCTACGGCCCGTGTGGGTGCCCTGTATGTTTGTGTATTTGTGCTCCTCCACACCCAGGGCAAGGGCTCCCCCGCCACTACAGGACCCAGGTAGTAAAGTCAGGTTGTCCTTGTGCCCGATTTGCAGGCATGAATAAAGGGGCAGTGCTGGCAGGAGTGATTGGTGCCCGCAAACCACACTACGACATTTGGGGGAACACAGTGAACGTGGCCAGCAGGATGGAGTCAACGGGCGTGATGGGGAACATCCAGGTGGGTGAGCACATCCCCCTCAGAAACGCCAGGCCCGACCCGTTTCAACGGAGATGGAAGTTGTGAACTAGTAAAATAGGAGGGTGGAATGTAAACGCCCGAGTAACCATAACCGTAGCACTGATAGACACTGAGAAAGGGACAGCCCCTAGGAGACAGCACGTGCAGTTTGACAGGCAGGGTGGTGTGACGTATCAGAGCAAGAGTGAGTGCAGGTAGCACTGGAGCTCAGTGATAGAGCCAGGTTTGGAGAATGAGGTCGCCTGACGAATGGAGGCTGTTCCAGGCCTCGAGAAGCAAGCTGCGAGTGTTGGGAGGGTGCAGAGACTGGGCGGAGTGAAAGGCGTGGTGGTGTGGAGGAGCACAGAGGGAGACACAAAAGCAGATGTAGAGATACCAAGCGTCATGGTTGACATAGGAGAGTGGGGGAGAGGGGCTCTAGAACTGTTCCTGGGTCAGCTATACCATGAAGTCCCTGAACCTCTCAGCGGGCTCTCTACAGCAAAGTACCAGCTGGTCCGTGAATGAAAGGGGCGGTGTAAACGCTTCATGCCCAGGGGTAGAGCCTGCAAGCTGAGGGCGAGGAGTTCTAATGGGAAGAAGCAAGTGAAGGGATGTGCTTAGCAAGGGCACTGCCCAGTAAAAGCAGCCGCGCGGTCACGTCTGCCTTGGCACCCCATCGCCCTGTGTCTGCTCATCTGTGCAGGTGGTGGAGGAGACCCATCTCGTCCTGAAGGAGTACGGCTTCCGCTTTATGCGCCGGGGGGCCATCTACGTCAAAGGCAAAGGGGAGTTGCTGACCTTCTTCCTGAAGGGCCGGGAGAAGCAGGGCTCTTTCGTCAATGGCTCCTCAGTGACTCTTCCACACCAGGTGGTCGACAGCTCATGATGGAGCTGGGCTCCATGCTCCCACTAGCAAATGAAGTCCAGTGCCTCCCACTGGCGAGAGACAAGCAGCTTTGAGTGCCCAGCGCTCTAGAAACAAGACTGATAGTAACATCTTTCAACCCAATGTCTAGATTTAAGAGAAACCACCCCCTGGCCTGCTCCTTTTTTCCTGGAGGTTTATCTTAGAGGGGTCTGCTTGACTTCAGCTCCCCATCTGCAGCTTAGCAGAAGGGAGATAGGGGAGGGACTGATCCGATCCCCCTACAGCTCTCACACACGCACCCTCGTGCTGATGTGGGTCTGGCTGGTGGGAAGGCGTAAGCCTCACACAGCATTTCAGGAGCGCTCCCAATTGCAGTAGGCTCCTGTGTACCCTGTTAGTGTAATCGAGAGAGGCAGGTGGCATGGATTTAATTTAGTGCCACAGACCCAGCCTCCACTTAGTGTTTGTTGCTAAGAGATAAAAACTCAGGGTGGGTGGTCAGAGGAAAAATCTCTGGTGTGTGCCAGGAGAGTTAAAACAGGAGCACTTGGGTTTTCTGTTAGTTCACACAATGCTCATCCTTGCCCTATGCCACCGTAGCTAGGAGATCAGAGAGAGTGCAATATTTCCTTTGACTTGGAGGTGAAGAAATAAAAACCAATGTTGTGTATTTCAAATATATAAATATATATATAAAAAGATACAGATTGACATTTATATTTTTAATTGTGTCTGTTAGACTATTTGCGGATTTCTCTTTCCGATACTGCCTTGCACTCCGCTCTCTGCTGTTGTCACCTTTGCTGTCGCTTTAAGGAAGAGATGGACAGGTATTGGCAAAGAACAAGACTGTTTTATTAAAGCCTTCATCCAATATTCTGTTTGAAAACAAACGCAGTGTAATTATTTCTCTAGTTTCTTGAATAGAACAAGTTGAATTTAAAAGACAGTGATTCCGTGTCCAGTTTGTCCTGAACACTTCCATGCCCTGGCCTAGGCTGCTGGATGTTCAAGTGCCTCGTGGCCTCACCCCATGAGAGGCTCCTCGCAAACACATCATGGAAAGGAAAACAAGTCTCTGCATGAATTTCCTGTAGTGTAAATACATTCTCTGAGCTGTGAAGGGTAATACAAGTACTTAGCATGTGTATAATGCCTTTTCAGCTGGAGGTCAGCAAGCACCTCACAGTGGTGAGTATCATTAGCCCTTTTCCAGATGTGGAAACTAAGGGAAAGAGGCCCAATTTTTAAAGGTATTCAGGGGCCTAAAGATGTGGGTTGGTGCCCAGGGGGCTTTTCAAGAGTGCGTAAGGGCTTGTCTACATGTAAAACGCTGCAGCAGCACAGCTGACTTTCTCCTGCTGGCATAAGTAATCCATCTCCCTGAGAAGAGGTAGCTAGCTCGATGGAAGAATGAGTCAGTTGACCTAGCATTGGCTACATGGGGACTTTTAGTCCAGCTTCACTCACTGTTCAGGGGTGTGGATTTTTTACATGTGACTCCAATGTGGGTAACTGGACCTAATTTTCTAGTGTAGACCAGGTGTAAGTGACTTACCCCAGGCTTACTTAGCTGGAAATAAAATCCAAAAGGGCTTGACTCCCAGCAATCTTCTTCATCCACTGGACCAGAGCCCTGGTGGGTTTCACTGTCATGAACATCACCCAGTCCCAAATTCAGTGGTGGTGTAAATGAAGTGGGAGTTGGTCATACTCTACCTAGAAGCAGAAAAGGAGCGTAGCTTGTACAGCTTGCCTGCTCTTGGGAGCGTGGGAAACAAGTGAAATGTACACCCATTTGGCATGTCACCCTACTATAGGTGGGTGCAGCTGTGCTGAGCTCGGGGGCAGGGATGACCATTTACACCAGGTCTGAATTTGTGCTTAAGAATGTCAAGACGGATGCAGCCACAATTAAAGTGTGGGTCTCATGCAACGCTGCCTTAACAGTTGTGCAAAGTGGGTGTATACATCACCAGACCAGAGGGGGGAGGGGGACAGTTTACTTGTTAAAGCACATGCCTAGGAGTTGGGAAACCTGGGTTCAAGTCCCTGTTCTGTCTCAGACTCCCCCTGTGACGTTGTGCACATCACTTAGACGATCTGGGCCTAAGGTATTTAGGCTTCTAACTCCCATTGACTTCAATGATCTGGGCCTTAGTCTTGCTGGGTCTCCCTCCCCCAGCCCCAAAATAGGGATATAGCACTGGCCAATCTCAAAGGGTGGGGTGGGGTTGTGAGGTGCTTATGTAATGAGGAACTATACAGTACCTAAAATGGGGTCACATATACTTTGCACAGGTGTAAAGAGGTAGAGCAGGGCCCCAGCCCTCAGATCACTTCTCCAGGCTCCAGCCACTAGTTTTCCCATCTCCAAAAGGCCCAGCAAACTTTGCAGAGCTTTGGCTTTTTCCCTGTCCGCTCTTTCTTCCCAAATCTAGCCTCCACCAGTTCACCCTTGGGAAGAAGGAAAGGTTTCCTCTGAGACTGAGGTTCATACCCCAGACTCAGGCGGTAGGATGGCTCACAAGGGCTGGGAAGAGCTGCTCAAGAACATTTGTTCCTGCACAGTTCCCACATTGCAGGCTGCAGTGGCCTTGGAGAGCCTTGGTCACATTGTCCTAGTCCTACCGCCTTGGTGGTCCCAGCAGCTTCGACAGCTATCTCCATTGAAAAGAGCCTGTAAAGCCGCTGGAAACAAGGAGGGACTAATGTAGCTCCCTCTCAAATGGGCTACTGTGAAGAAAGGGAAACAGGAATCAGCCACTACCAAGGAACATCTAGGGGGAAAACGAATAGAGTAGCATGATCCAGGGACTAAGGGGAGCAGAAGATGAGATGGCTGGGCAGTGGATACTGGGGAGAATGGCACCAGCGAGCAAGAACATATGGATAAGGGACAAGGAGGAGAAGGGGAACAGGCCCCACAGAAGCATGAGCAGGGGAGCGAGAGGAATAAAAGAATGGAGAGCAGTTAATATTTCCAAGCAAGGCAAAACACTCATTGCATTGGAGACTGTTAAATGAATTAGAGCCATCACATGGCAAAGTAATCGCATTAGATGCCATAGGGATACGATGGCACCAGAAGTGTTCAGAAGGAAACGTTCCTTAGGTTTAGTCCCTCCCCCCTTGGAAAAGTTTGAGCCCCTGTGCTATGCAACTCAAACACACTCAGGAACAGACTGATTGCACAGGTCTCCCTCCGTGCCAGGGAAAAGGCCCTTGCTGCTGTCCACTCGTCAGTACTAGCAACACTGCAAACAGCCTCTGCTACCCCTGTTGCCTATGGGTATGTCTACAGTGCAGAAGTGTAGACACTCAGGCTTGGGCTAGGACCCTGTGAAGTGGGAGGGTCCCAGAGCTTGGGCTGCCAACTTTCTACGCCGCAATTAAACAGCCCCTTAGCCCAAGTCAGCAGGCACGGGCCAGCCCCAGGTGACTAACTGCAGTGTAGACATACCCAAAGAGACACCAGCAGCATTTTTATCATGCTAGTGGTCTGACCTCTATGTTCCATTTGTTGGCATGCAAGGGCCTGCTTGCTCTTCTCTGAGGGCTGTCTGAGATCCTGAAAGATCAGGCTGTCTGCACTTTCCTTTAAGTGACATCCCTAGCTTCCCTCTAATAGGCCAAAGAGCCCTGTAGATTAATTTGACTGCTGGTTTTCCTGCCTCTGTTGCTACCTCAAGAACGGTGCTGACTGAGTCACAGAAAAATGCAAATGCAAGACAATAAATGGTTTGTTGTTTCTGTAGAATTACTCCCACCTCATGTATGGCTGCTCCTGGACTCCTCGGCCCATAGTACCTTTCATTACTTATACCATGAATATAAACACCAAGGAGAGAGCAAAATTATGTAGTGTCTCACAAAGAAACAGGAAGGAATTAAGGCTATGGGGGCAAACTTGTTACCATTAACTTGTGGAAGGGTCTGTGTGAAGTGGGTGAAGCTTTGTTTGAGTCATTTACAATTAGACAAAACAGAAATCAGGCTCCAGGGAACATTCAAACTGGCTGAGGATGTTTGAGCAGTAGACTAGAGGATCTCATATGCAGTTCTAATACTGACAGTTTCTGAAAACTAATTTCTCTGAAACAGAAGGTCAGTAAGTTCCTTTTCTGATGACTCTTGCCACAGGCAATATAACATTAGTAATTATCTGTGATCATTGTTAATCAACCAGGCTTCAGCAGGAACCCAGTCCCTCTATTCTCTGTAATTAATACATTACACATTCCAGTTTAATAATGGTTACTTCCAAGCTAGAGAAGGTTTTTGCGAAGTTAAAACTAAAAATCCTTTGGAAATAATGTTCATTTGTAGTATCTGTACAGGATCAGTGTAATTTGTGCCCAGAGACAAGGGGCTGCAGAGGGTCACAGGTGTAGATTTGAGGGCACCTCTTTCCTATAACATGTGGTTAGGTGGACAGGCCATTTCATTCTCACAAGAGGAAGAGAAAGATCCCCCCCAACCTTTCTCTCGCCACAGATATGCTCCTGCATGATCTGCAGAAATAAAATGGTATTTGCTTGTGTCAAAGCCACACACACAATCTGCACACCTGGTCAGCGGCAGAGGCCGCTGTAGCAGCAGAGGGAGCAGTAGTGGCACAGCAACAGGCAAAGAAAGAAACTGCCTTTCACCATTCTAAAGGGATGGAGGATGCCAGCTGTCACGAACAAAGACATTTTCAGACAGGGATCTAGTTAGAGGCTGTACATTATGCAACAGCAACCTGCAGGAATTTTCTGCAACAATCTGCTCAGTTCTTTCATAAATCTTCATGAGCATCCCCCCAAAAAATTAACTCTGAACATCAGGGGCATAGTCTTCCACTCAGAAATGATGCAGGTGTAATAAAATAAATCTCAGCCAATGTGCCATAGAACTTCAGGTTGCAATTTCAAGCGATGGACAGGTTACATTTGGCCTCCTAAACTATTTTCAAGAGTTATAAGCAACTAGAACAAACCAAAATAACTAAAGCATTTCCCTGCAGCATTTGCAACTCAAACACTGCAGCACTGGGCTGGGGTTTTTCGCCTTCCTCTGCAGCGTGGGGCACAGGTCACTTGCTGGAGGATTCTCTGCACCTTCAAGTCTTTAAACCACAAGTTGAGGACTTCAATAGCTCAGACATAGGTCAGGGTTTGTTACAGGAGTGGGTGGGTGAGATTCTGTGGCCTGCGTTGTGCAGGAGGTCAGACTAGATGATCATAATGGTCCCTTCTGACCTTAAAGTCTATGATTCTATGGTACATGAGAAGTGGGAAGAAAAATTGCCTAGTCAAATATCCCTCATCAGACTTGAGAGAAATAATTGCCAACCGCCATAGTGAAAAGTAAATTAGATTTTTAAGATTATTGCAGTTTTAATCATGAGGCATATTTAGTAACAAGTGAAAAAGTGAAAGTGCCATTAATAATGAATTTGAAAAGGGAAGCCAAAAGTCTCATCTAAACCAGGACACAAAGAAAGGAGCTCAATATGGGAATGCAGGGAAAAGTCAGGTTTTCACAGCTATTGTCAGTTTTAATTTTTTTCTGAAGGTTTTTTTTATTATTAATTATTAATGCATTGGTGATTTAATTACAGTTATATTAACACCAACGTGTGCACGCTTGATTTAAATGTAGTTGATGTTGGAAATAACCAAATGTTATTACAGGATGGTGGTTCAGTATCCCCCTTGGAGGATCTTCAAGCTTCTCTACACAGTGGTTTAGTCCACACCAGAGGGGTGTAAATTCTAGTGCACACTAAAGTTTACTGTAGTGCGTACCAATGCACGGTGTAGTCAGGGCCATAGTCCACCTCACAGAGGGTAAGTGCTTGTCACAGAATCCACTACCACAGTTGGCATTAACTGCTAACATAAGCCTGACCTATGCAGCAGGAACATTGCACCTGTACAGAGCCCTACGGAAGTCAGGGAGGCTGTCCTGCATGAATCCAGTTGCAGAATTGGAGACTTCGTTGATAATCTCAGCATGAGGCCTAGAACTAAACATGCCATTTGCAAAGCAACCTAGAGGAAGCTTACACCTACTCTACACCATCTGATACCAGCTGGAGGGATACAGGGAAGATTGCAGGCCCCGGGGCCGCTTCCCTAACAGCCCTAGTGAAAGCTAAGTTTTGTTAGACTTTTGTAAAGTTTACCTGACAACTCTGAAAGTCTTTCTGGTTTCCCATTCCAGTGGAGAGGGATTTCCTGTGTCCGTCTGCTGTAGTATTATGGAGCCATGGTAGCAACTATGTTAGTCTGTCAGCAACCCTTTAGCAACATGCCAGAGGAGAGGAGCTCTAGAAGGATATGCGGAGACCAGGCATCTAAAGGTCGCTCAAGAAGACAGTGTTCTCAGTACTATGAACTGGTTTAGCTATTCCTCAGGCATTTTCCTGAAACTCTGCTGCAGTCCAGTCTAAAAAGCATTTACACAGCAGCAACCTCCCAGGGAGCTTTGCAGCGATCAGAAGGCACAGTAAGTGCATTTGATCTGGGGACAGGGCGTCGTCTGCTTACGCTGTTTGATCCAGACTTTCTGCTGCTCTTTTGAAGGAATTGAAGGCTTTGTGCAGAGCTGTGTGGCGGAACAAGTTTGAATGAGCTGCTGTCTTCTCCACCAGAGAGTCAGAAACATCCCCTGCTTCAGAGAGAAACCAGCAAATCAGTGTAGCTGAAAGGAACTTAGCATTACCCCTAACATAAAACTCCTTGCTTCTGATTTCTCTCCTCCCCACCTCTGCACACGTTGGGAGTCCCATCTGGTTTCATCTGTTACCCTCCCTTCCCCCTCTGTTCCCCCTTCCTTACTCTCTCCACTCCCTGTCTCCCCTGACAAGCAGCTGCTCTGAGTGGGTGTCTCTCCCAGCACTGGAGAGGAAATGGCTCCAGGCCCACTTTTTCCTGGCATTGAGACAGCCTGGGTAGGGTTGCCACCTTTCTAATTGCTGGTAACTGGACACCTGAGGCCCCGCCCCTGCTCCACCTCTTTCCCCCCCAAGGACCCGCCCCTGCTCCGCCTCTTTCCCCCCCAAGGACCCGCCCGTCACATGCTCCTCTCCCCATTGCTGGCAGGAGCCTGCCTGCAGGTAGAAAGCAGCCCCAGCTGAGCAGGATCTTTAATGACACGATACCTCCCCATGCCCCACGGTAACTGGACTTTGGTTCGGGTGCCATTTAGGTTGCCAGGTCCCCTTTTCGACCGGACTTTCCAGTCGGAAACCGGGCACCTGGCAACCCTAAATGGCACCCAGACACAGAAGCCAAAAATTGGACCGTCCGGGTAAAACCTAGATGGGTGGCAACCCTAGTGACGGCACAGGGTTTGCAAACGTGAGGGAAGTGCCGGGGGAGCAGCTTATCTTTTGGACACCGGTGCCCAGAACTGTAGTATCTGAACTTGTTGAGCAAAGGCTACACGCAGGGGTAGGCAACCTATGGCACGCATGCCAAAGGCGGCACACGAGCTGATTTTCAGTGGCACTCACACTGCCCGGGTCCTGGCCACCGGTCCGGGGGCTCTGCATTTTAATTTAATGTTAAATGAAGCTTCTTAAACATTTTAAAAGCCTTATTTACTTTACATACAACAATAGTTTAGTTATATATTATAGACTTAGAGAAAGAGACCTTCTAAAAACGTTAAAATGTATTACTGACACGCAAAACCTTAAATTAGAGTGACTAAATGAAGACTCGGCACATCACTTCTGAAAGGTTGCCGACCCCTGGGCTACAGCTTCATCTGCAGAGGGCTGAATGTGGGGGGAGAAGGGAAGAAACAGCTCCAGGAGCATCAGACTCCTGCTTCCCCTCTACCACTTACAGCACCAGAGGGAGACTGACGGTGGTGTTCCACCTGCAGAGCTGGGCCTCAGTTCCACACCAGCTCTGCTGTTTGGCCAATGGGGCCTCC
Organism: Terrapene triunguis; assembly: GCF_002925995.2. Lineage (NCBI taxonomy): Eukaryota > Metazoa > Chordata > Testudines > Emydidae > Terrapene > Terrapene triunguis. Next base: position 681,261 of record NW_020664579.1, read on the forward strand.
AGACAACCAGCAATTGGCTAAGATTAGCTCGAGTTGCTCCTCTCCCCAGAGCGCTATCTAGCCCGTCATTGGACCAGGTGCAGAGCAAAAGAGTCCGAGCCCCCCATTCAGCCGGCCCAGCTGCAGGGTCCTTCTGCAAGATAATTGCCAGGGTAATATTAAAGCGGCACAAAGCTTGCCCCACTAACCCTCACTGCACCCACAGGAGGTAAGTGTTGCTGCAAAGCACAGATAGGGAGCAGGGGCCACAAACTGGCTGCTTTTTAACCATGAAGGCCTTTGGCTATTCCTCGTACGTAAACCTGCAGTACAGGGACATTCTGCTTTCTGTGGATTCTTTTCCAGAATCAGAGTCAACAGGCTGCCAGACAGTGCAAACCACGTAACTGCTTTGGATCAAGAGGAACTCCTTGATTTCTTAGACCAACCCCTATCATTTATGGCAGCCCATCACAAACCGATGGGGAGACTGTACTATGACACACACTATCATTTGACTATAAAACGTTTATATCATTGCAAATTTGGATAAGAGATGGTCCCTGCCTCAAAGGCTTTACAATATCAGGAGAGGGTGGCCTGATGTCCGGCATTATCTCATGATTCCCCTGCACTCACCTGTCAGTCTGTTTTATCTATCTGTTTTCTCTGTCGTATATTTGGACTGTAAGCTCTTTGGGGGCAGGGACTGTCTCGGTGCTGTGCCTGTACAGCCCCTAGCACAACAGGGTCCTGGTCCAAGATTGATCCATCGATCGAACGTACCTACCTACCTACGTACCTACAAACAATCTATCGTATGGAGGAGGAAGGACAGATTTCCTGAAGAAGTGGGGGAGGACAGGCAGACCATTCCCAGGCACAAAGCTTTCTGTCACTATAGTTCATATTATCCCTTTATGTTTCAGGTGAAAGCCATAACCACACTGCCTGTCTCTCCTTGTGCCACCACCTGCTTTCTAGTAAACTGTACAGGCCAGTGCCTTCAAACCACACAGTATCAAATCTTATTCACAATGAAAGCTCTTCCTCCTTCCTCATCCAGAGAGAGACGTTTCCCAATCCCAAGGCTTTCATAAAAGTGTGGAGAGAAATCATGGGATAATCTTTGCTCCAATGGATTATAAATGGGATACTTGAGCAAGTTGTAACTCTGGCGGAGAGTGCGCACACTTCTGAATTCATTATGAGCCCCTCTATCCTCCAAACTTTCCTGTTTCAGGGGACTGAGTTGTAACATGACAGGGGCCTCAACTGTTAGAATACAGGTTGATCTGGCCTGCGTGCTTGGCACAGAGCTTTATATATTCCTGTGGGAACCAGAGCAACATGTGGCAGATTCTCCGTCATGGGCAATTCATAAATCAAGACTGGATGTTTTTCTAAAAACCATCTGCTTTAGTTCAAGCAGGAATTAATTCAGGGAAGTTCTCTGGCCTGTGTTACACAGGAGATCAGACTACATGACCAAAACGGTCCCTTCTGGCCTTATAATCTAGGACTATTAGCATTTTTCTGCTATTTGAATTTATTCAAGGTAACAAATTAACATGCATCTTGCTGAGATTTGTATGTCCACTCCTGCACATTCTCTCATTCCAGTCCTGGTTCCCCATACACCTCAGACCCAGCAACGCCCCGAACGATCCAGAACCATCTTACAACCTGGCTAAGACGGGAGCCGTAGCAAGTCTGTAAAATGTTTATAGCTTGAGGCCACCACCTCTTCGGAGCAAAGCTCCAGCTACATAGGAATCACGTGGCCTGCTTTTCCACAGGGCTCAAGAAATAAAATAAGCTGCTCATTTCTCTCGTCCTGAAGTTCAAATAGTGAACAATAATAATATGACCCCAAATAGACTATGAAAGCCCCAGTGCAGATTGTTTTGCTCTGATCTTGCTCCCATACAAATGCTCTCTGACTGGACACAGATGTTCTTATTTTACCTTGACATGTAATAGTGGCCTCAGTTGGAAGACTACGGGTGAGATCGCCATAAACCAGCTTTGCTCTGAATGGAAAGGTCTTGCTTTCTGTTTCCACATCATAATTAAAGAACAATAGATTATACAACGAGTTTCTCTGCAAGGTTCCTTCGAGAAAGGCTGAATAATGGTCCTGTAGGGATGAAGACAAACAGAAGCTCTAAATTATGAGAGGGACTCATTGAGAGAGTGGGGCTGGGATTTCTCCCATTTTGCTAAATCTTAAACACACTTAGGTCTGACAGATTTAAGGTTGGAAACGTCTTGTACATACCTCAAACAAAAACCTTGCAGTAAAAACATCAGAGGTGGCACACATTTTTATTTCAAGTCACGAAACCTGAAGTTTAGACTACACAAAACATCTTAAATCTACCGCACCCTGTATCCTGACGCATGGAACATCATCCCCATAACAGATGAAGATCGTGGCATTTGTATTCAGGAGACAGAGTGAACATGGCGGACTGTGATTATAACTGACTGGTTAATAGCAGAGGGCATTTGCTGATAAAAAGATATGAAGATGTTACAATACTGAGTATAGAGGGCAGGTGGGAGGAGGAGAGGAAAATGTCTGTTCTGTGTACAAAAGGTAAGAGGGAAAATATTAGAGAATCGGGACAGTTTGGAGAAGGGGCTATGGAGAGATTAGTGCCCACCATGTAATGGGTGGATGCTTAGCTGGCAGAATACGAGACAGTACGCCGGGGATACATGGCTTGTACTGGAAATCTAGAAAAGGTACAAGTTTGAGTCTCTCAGGGATATAGATGGACTGTATGTTGGATATGGGGTGGAACAGAGTAAAAGTTGTTTGTGGAATCTTGACTCCAAGTTTCCTGACTTGCACATGTTTATTTTTCTAAAGCCAATGAGTTTTGGTTTTTAAAAGGGGTGTATTTCCAAACTGAACTCCATGTTAATGAAGTTTTTTGCTTAGAGAATTACCTTATTCTAAAAACAAATGTATATATTTTAGTGACTCATGCTAACATATTTAAGACATATTTCCATCGGTCTTCAAGTGAGTTCATATTTCATGCTATAATTAGCAATGCAACACCTAAAACTGGAACCTTGAGTGCTCCTCTGTAAGACCTACGGCTTAACAGCTTCCTATGCAGATACTGACACAAACAATTCTCTGCGCAATTTTCATTGCATAAAAATACCATGCAAGCTCTGATGCCCACAGGCTTTTAGGATATTTACAGCCTAACACAGTTTCTAAGATTTAAACAAAAGAGATTATTGTGTGTGTTTAACTCCCCACCACCACCATGCATACCTGGAATGCAAAACTTGCTTAACATATGTCTTCAAAGAGCTTAAATGTTAACTTATTAACCCTCTTAACTCCCTGTCACGTCCTGCATTTTACTGATGTGGAAACCTAAGTAGGTCATTAAAGCGTTCTACTTAAGCGCATACCCAATGACTCTGTCACAACTGGAATTAGAACTCACAGATCCCTGGTTCTCAAGCCACACAATCTTGTGTCCTTCCTACCTCATATTTACTGTAACTTCACCCACTCCCCCAAATATATATGGCTAGAGAACCCTCCCATATCATTTATCTCCCTTTTGGTACATACAAGGATCAAGAATAGATTAATGTGGTTGTTGGGGCCATCGGTACCTGTAACTGATCTGCCTGGTATTTCCTTCCAGCATAAGCATTCAGGTGATCAGACAACATAGTCAGGAAGCATCTGATGTCGGACTGCAAGTACTTCTTGGCTATTTGCTCCAAGGGGATGAAGATGGGGACAGAGTGGTGACGAATCTGGACTGGTTGCTGTATGAGGAGGTCCAGGTAGTAGGAGTCCAGGTAGGTGCCTTCATAAGCAGTGCTGATGCAGAAACAGACTCCTTGTTTGGTCAATTTCCCACTAATCCCTTGGGTACAAAAAGGGGTCTTTATTCAGCACCATTCTAGAACACTATTGTAAGAAAGCTTTGCTAAGGGGGCATGGACAGCTAACTGTGTTGTTCTACATATGGAACACACGACATACATTTAGTCATTAGACAGGGCTCCTAAGAGGATTAAAGATTTGGAAGAATTAAGAGGCATGAACCCTGGCATCATTTTTTATAACCTTCCCCTCAATCTTCTAGTGGGTTCAGGATTTTGTGACCAGTACTCTAGGTTCCCAACTACTTCCACTAAGTTTCTGTGCTGGGTCTTGGTATGTTTCTGCTCACCTTCCACACAGGTGCATGCACTCTAGCCTGCTATGGAGCTTGGACTACTCCAAACCAGTCTTACCATCACGAGAAGCCCAAACTCAATGTTGACTTAAAGAACGCACAATTGAGTAGAGGAAGGCAGCATGCTCTGCCTGGCATAGCCAAGGTCCAAGACTCATTAAACTGATACACGCAGTCGTCCAAAAAGGTTGGGAAACGCTCCCCTAATCAGCTCATCTGCATCGTGGCAAGATTGGTTTAATTACACTTCAATTAGAGAAACTGGAAATTGTGGTGAAAGTGATGCACATGAAAAGTAATTTGAACAGGCTCAGAGACATTAGAAACAGTACCCTGCCCTTAGGGAAGGCTCAGCCAATGAGAATTTGTTCTGAACACAGTGTGTTAACCCAGTATCCTGGACAACTCTAGTGGTGGATGGAGAATCCGAGGAAACAGACAAAGGGAATCAACCCTAGATGAATTAATCTCTTTCAAACTCCATTATTTTTCCTAGCACCTCAACCCTCTTAATGACTTATTTAAGAGCACAATAGAAGCACTTTGACTAGAAAACCATCAGCTAGATATCAAGTTCATCTTTCAAAATGAGAACCCTATAAAACCAGTGGCTGGGATCAAGGACCCCTACCAGCCCCACACACAGGCACTAGTCAGAGCCTGCACAGCTCTCAGGGCTTTACCCGTCAGACGAAAGGCTTGCAGCATGGCCTTGACATTTTCCACTTTCCATTTTAGAAGCGCTTGCCCTCCGGTCTCCGCTGCTTGGACGGGCTCCACATTACTGCCGGTGGCTCCTTCCTGCCTGATGAGCTATAAAAGACAAGACATGAAAGAAAAGCAGCTCAGAAGTCACTGAAACAGCAAGTATTCGCTGGACGAAGGGTGGCCCAGGCTGCTGCTGGGGAGTTGCTCTGCTCAGAGCAGGGCAAGACAGATTGCTTGGAATACGGTTTTGTGACAGGAGAAGAAAAAAGTTCTAGGATAGGGGCACAACAGTTTATTTATAAGTAGCGGGGCATGGCAGTGCTGCACCTCCTCTGTGAACAGGACTTCAGTCTTGAGTTTTCTCAAGCCAGCACCATGAAGTTATTTAAAAAAAAAAAAAATGTGACAGGAAAGGACAGCAGCTAGTTGTATTAGAGAAATAATATAAATACGTCAATCACACAGTCTGGAAGGACAGAAGCCGGTCTGGGACCTTCTGCCACTTGTATGTGACAAGCACCTAATTCTTACCCCAACTTGCTGCAGATTCACTTTGGCCTGGAGCTCATCTCTTTGGAGTCTCAGCTCCTGGATTCTGGCTCTCAGCCTGACCAAATTCTCCTGCTGCCGTTGAGTTTCTTCTTGCTTCAGTGCTAGTTTCCGTGCATGAGCTTCTAGCTTTTCCAGATGGGATAGGACCCCTCCAGGAAAGGAACAAACAGATAAATCCAGTCTGCAATTATTTATTTCTATTTAGCCTGGGCAAGATTTAAAAATCTATAGAGGTCAGTTATTTCAGCTGACACACCACAAAAAATGGTGGCACCAGCCCTGGGGATATGCAGGGAGTCCTCTGTAGCCCCGCTGTCTAAACCCAGCTCCTTCACTCCCATGACAGCATGGCCTCAGGTCTGGTGACACCCAATCCCTGCAGGGACAAGGTGCAGTGAAGGCTGTGGTCCAAGCCCAGCGGAGCAGAGATCCCTGGCCAGGACTGCGATGAAGAGGTAAAGCCCCCAGCTGTTGGGGGAGACCACCCCACTGCTGAATGGTTCCAACCCCGGACAGAAGCCATTCAGCAACAGAATGGCCTCCCTCATGGCTGGGGGCTCGTCCTCCTCCTTGTAGTCCTGGCCGGGGGCCACTGTTCCACTGGGCCAGGACTGCAGCCTTCTTTGCGCCACAGTGTCTTGGACCCCTCAGCAGCCCCCCATCAGTGCTACCCTAGCCCTACTCCCCCACCTTAATTTCCAGCAAATGTTTAAAAAACAAAAGTGATACTAATTGATGATAAAAATCTTAAAAATAAAAATCTATATTAACTGTCAAAATTGGGGCAGGGGTTGGATTCTGCCAAGCCTATTTATATTATAGTAGCACCCAGACCATGCTAGGCACTGTACTGATACACGAAGAGAGACCCTAATCACTACATACTTACATAGGTTAGGGGAAAGAGAAATAACCTACAGTTAAGGGGCTTTTTGCTCTCTCTCTCTCGAGAGAGAATCATATATCTATATATATATCTATGATTGAGTCCTAATTGTCCCTTGATGTAGCCATTGCTAGCTGGGTAATTTCTTGAGGCAATGTAGGCTAGTGCAGTGGTTTTCAAACTTTTTTTCTGGCGACTCAGTTCAAGAAAACTGTTGATGCCCGCGACCCAATGGAACTGGGGATGAGGGGTTTGAGGGTGTGGGAGGGGCTCAGGGCTGGGGCAGAGGGTTGAGGTGCGGGAGTGAGGGCTGCAGAGTGGGGCCAGGAATGAGGGGCTCTGGGCTGGGGGTGCAGGCTCTGGGCTGGGGCCAGGGATGAGGGGCTTGGGTTGCAGGAGGGGGCTCAGGGCTGGGATGCAGGAGGGGGTCAAGGCTCTGGATGCAGGCTCTGGGGTGGGGCCAGGGATGAGGAGTTTGGGGTACAGGAAGGGGCTCAGGGCTGGGACAGGGGATTGGGGCCCGGGGTTACCTTGGCCAGCTCCCAGTCAGCAGTGCAGCAGGAGTGCTAAGGCAGACTTCCTGCCTTTCCTGGCACCGCGGCCGTGCTGCGCCCCGGAAGTGGCTAGCAGCATGTCTGGCTCCTAGGTGGAGGTGCACGCAAGTGGCTCCATACAGCTCTCACCCGCCGGATCTGCTGCTGGCTGCTTCTGGGGCGCAGCGCGGTGTCAGAACAGGTAGGAACTAGCCTGCCTTAGCCGGGCAGCACCGCCAATGGCCCAGTCGGCAGTGCTGACCAGAGCTGCCACGACTCAGTACTGGGTTGCGACCCACAACTTGAAAACCACTGGGCTAGTGGATAGTGCACTGAACTGGACCTCAGGAAACACAGGCTCCCAGATCTACTGGGTGACTTTGGGCAAGTCACTTTCACACCTGTCTCAGCTCTCCTACCTGTAAAATACGAATAATGATCTTTACCTCCTTTGCAAAGTACTTGGAGATCTCCAGATGAAGAGTGCTACACAAGAGCTAGATTTTATTATTATGGCAGAAATGGATCTCAAGGAGTGATTTTGAATGAGGAGAGTATCACTTTCACCAAGCTGGAGAGCACTTTACACTTAAGACCCATAGTTTCTGCAGGTCATCGCTCCACATTAAAGGTGAAGGCATCTGCGGTCTGTTCTCTAGCAACTTACCATCTCTCAGGTAAGCGGTCGCCTCTTCCATTGTCACCTCTAGTTCTTAGGCAATGGCAAGAGTGCTTGGTGTGGAATGAAGGATCTTCGTGGTAGGTACTTGCCCCATGGAATTACGCCACCAAGGCACTAGGGGTTTTGCCACCGCAAGCTTATTTGTGCTGAAAAGAAGATCACTCTTTTACACTCTAGGGTTATCTACTGAAAGAATTAGACAATACAATGATTCCAGCCCATGAAAATCCCTGCACCTGGGCTTTTCTGTGGCTGGGACCAAGGATGCCTCTCCCAGGGCATTGGGTATGGGTGCGGACTGTAAGGCACTAGCAGGAGCACAGAGACCATGTCTCCAAGTTGATTTCTGAAGGTGCACATGGTATAAAACAATGTTAATCTATTTTCATGAGGTGTCCCATTGACTCTTCCTGCTGCTCAGACAAGGAAGGGTTAGGGGGAGGCATATGCAGAGAAGCCACTTTCACAAACACCTGGTGCAGGAAAATGCCTCAGAGCAGCCTTCACTGGAGTGATCTTGTTAAAGCAAGTGGGCGTTGGACCCTGGCGAAGATGAGGACACAGGACTCCTGGGTTCTGATCTCTGCCCTGGGGGACCCTGGTTCTATTCCTTGTTCAGGGAGGGGCTCTGGTGTTGGGGCGGGGGAACAGGACTCCTGGGTTGTGGTGACTGGTGGGCGGGGGTCAGGACTCCTGGGTTCTGGTATTGGGGGGCGGGGGTCAGCACTCCTGGGAGGAGGGGCTCTGGTGTTGGTGGGCGGGGCTAGGACTCCTGGGTCCTGGCGGGTGGGCGGGGCTGGGACTCCTGGGTTCTGGCGGGGGAGGGGGGGCAGGACTCCTGGGTTCTGGCGGGGGAGGGCGCGCTCTGGTGTTGGTGGGCGGGGCTGGGACTCCTGGGTTCTGGCGGGGGGTGAGGGAGGGGGGAAGGGGCTCTGGTGGCCGGACTCCCGGTGGGCGGCGGGGACTGAGCCCGGGCCGGACCCCGCTCTGGGGACGGGGACACTGGCGCTGACCCTCCTACAGCGGCTTCAGGACTCACCCGCGAGCACCATGGAAACCAGCTACGGGTCCCGCGCTCAAACCTCCCGCGCACCGACTCTAGGGGAAATACGTCACGAGACGTCCTTTATTATCTTTCCCAGCATACCCCGCGGCACGCTTGTCCGAGAATGAGGCGGAGACGCCCAGCCCAGGGTTTATTTCCGGCATGCCCGCGGTCTCGTTCCCCGGTTACCGTACGACAAGATGGCGGCGCCCGCGTTGCTGTCTCAACATAGCGTACGTGTTGAGTGAGTTCGTACTGAAAGATGGCGGTGAGCAAACCCTTTTCCCGGCATGCTCCGCGTAACCGTCATCCCGATTCCGTACGATAAGATGGCGGCGCCTGACTTATTTTCCCAGCATGCCGTGCGCGATGATTCCGTGCGGCAAGGTGGCCGTGACTGTGACCCTTTCCCGGCATGCTCCGCGCCTCTCCTTCCCGGACGTGTCCGTACACTAAGATGGCCTCGCCCGGCAGTAGCTCAGCGCGAGCGCTGGTGCAGTACGTGGTGCTGCGGGGGGACCTGCAGCGGGAGCCGCTCTCGTGGCCGCTGGGGGCCCTGGTGGCTCAGGCCTGCCACGCGGCCCTGGCGGTGGTGCATGCGTACTACGGGCAGGCGGACACCGGGGCCTACCTGGCTGAGGGGGGCAGCATGAGGACCGTGGTGCTGGAGGTGAGCGGGGCCGGCGGTGGGGTCCATGGGACACGATATGGCCCGCGGGCGTTGGGGCCGGGCGGAAGCGGGTGGCCGGGGCCCCTGGGCAGAGCAGGGTGCCAGCAGTGCCCCTAGTGGGGAGAAGGAGAAGTGGGGGTAAGGGGCCCATGGTGGGGAGTGGGGCTGAGGCCCAGGCCTATGGGGAGAGGGGTCCCAAGAGGGCCTTGGTGGGGACCCAGCAGCATGAGGCCCACACGCGTGGGAGACGTCGGAGGGCAGGTTTGTGCAGAGCTGGGCGCTCTGGGTATAACGCAGGGGAAGGGAACAGCCCCTGGGGTGCCTGGCTTCATCTAGCGCCAAGCAGTAGGTCAGTGCTGCATTTCTCATTCCTCTACGTGAGGGCAAAGCCTGGGACGGGGCGAGGGCTGCTCCCCTTGTGTGTGTTCCGGGCCCTAAAGCCATGTCCTGTCAGAAGGAAGAGGTGCCAGCCTTGAATGTCTGTGAAGTGAACCAGGAAAATGTCCTGCGGAGCATCCTGGCATGGATGCAGGTGCCTGCATAGGTCCATGGCTCTGCAAAGCATCAGGCTTTACTTCCAGCACTGTCAAAGCACAGGACATTTGGCAGCCCCTGCTTTAGGAACGGCAGATAGGGCTGCAGAAAAGTAGGCCAAGCAGAGCAAAGCCAGAGCATCTGGTCACCCTGCAGGTTCTATTTTGATCCAAATGCTCAGTTGCTCATGGAGACAAAGGTTCCAGCAGATGATGCTCCAGAATTCAAATGACTTGTGGAGTCTACAAGTCCCATCTGTCAATTAGATTAAAGAAACTCCATTGGCATAAAGAAAGAAGTAATTGTCAGGACAGTTAAATCTGATACAGGCAAGTATCTGTCCAGTGGGGCATTGCAGTACTGGAATTTCTATACCATCTGCCGGGTATTGTTTACTTCTAAACTGTGAGATGAGGGAGTGGCAGATTGTGACACCTTAGAAAGCTGTGTCTATCTGACACTTCAGCATACAATGCTTTCCCTCGGTCTGAACATTCAGAACACAAGTAACAGCATGTGTAACAATCCCCACCACAAGTCCTTAGCACGTTGTTTGAGTTATTGAAATAGTTTTGTTGCTCAGTAATAGTTGAAGGCTGCTGTTTATGTAGACTAGCGGAGGGGAGGGATAGCTCAGTGGTTTGAGCATTGGCCTGCTAACCCTGGGGTTGTGAGTTCAATCCTTGAGGGGGCCACTTAGGGATCTGGGGCAAAATCAGTACTTGGTCCTGCTAGTGAAGGCAGGGGGCTGGACTCAATGACCTTTCAGGATTCCTTCCAGCTCTGTGAGATAGGATATCTCCATATATTGAAAGGGACACTACACGCACTTCTCAAGCAACTTGCACGTGAGTGGCCTTGCAGTGTAGATAGAATGTGGCATTGTGGAACTCATAGATTCTAGGACTGGAAGGGACCTCGAGAGGTCATCGAGTCCAGTCCCCTGCCCTCATGGCAGGACCAAATACTATCTAGACCATCCCTGATAGACATTTATCTAACCTACTCTTAAATATCTCCAGAGATGGAGATTCCACAACCTCCCTAGGCAATTTATTCCAGTGTTTAACCACCCTGACAGTTAGGAACTTTTTCCTAATGTCCAACCTAAACCTCCCTTGCTGCAGTTTAAGCCCATTGCTTCTTGTTCTATCCTTAGAGGCTAAGGTGAACAAGTTTTCTCCCTCCTCCTTATGACACCCTTTTAGATACCTGAAAACTGTTATGTCCCCTCTCAGTCTTCTCTTTTCCAAACTAAACAAACCCATTTTTTTCCGCCTTCCTTCATAGGTCATGTTCTCAAGACCTTTAATCATTCTTGTTGCTCTTCTCTGGACCCTTTCCAATTTCTCCACATCTTTCTTGAAATGCGGTGCCCAGAACTGGACACAGTACTCCAGTTGAGGCCTAACCAGCGCAGAGTAGAGCGGAAGAATGACTTCTCGTGTCTTGCTCACAACACACCTGTTAATCCCATCTCAAATCCAAGTAGTCCTACTAAACCTCCCTCCCGGCTCTTGGCCTATTCATATGTATGAGCATAACATGAATACTTCAGGGGGAAATTACCTAGTCTTTAGCAATCTTTGTCTCTACCAAAGGCAGTGTGGTCGGTGGCTATAGCATGGGACTGAAAGTCAGAAAATCTGGGATCTGTTCTGCCAGCTACACCACACACTTCCTGTGTGACCTTTCTCTGCTTCATTTCCTCATCTGTAAAATGGGGATAATGATGAAAAGTGCTGTATGATGGCAAGGTTTTATTGTTTACCTTGTAGTAGAAGTAGAATATCTGTCTATGCTATTCTTGGTATTAGCTAGTGGTATCCGTCCCTCATTCCATATAAACTAGCCTCATACCGAAGAAAAGCATAGTTGTGAGGCTGAGTCACAACTATTAAAAACTATCCTTCCCTGTTGTTCCTACAGTCTGTTGTAATAAGTCCTCATCTCTTCCCCCTAACATGTCTATTTCAGCAGCTGCATTTGCTGCCAGAACTGAGGCTTGGTTAGCCTATTGGCAGTGAAAGATCAGTAGGTGGCAATAGTTCTTTTCAAAACCAACTTGTTGCAGCTTTGAGACCCTTATTTGGGAACTGTCTGCATAGGGAGTTGCTTTTGTTCTGCAGTTGTGTCTGTATTCTGGTATAGCCCAACTGAAGTAATGCATGGGAGAAGTTCATTGTTCAATCTGCAGGTGTGTGTGTTTCATCTCTAAAACTGCTCCTGTTGGTACTTGTCTGGCTTCAAGTCTTGGTTTTCATACTCACTGCTGAAAGGGCACGCTGATATTTTGTTAGCCTTGAGTTATGAGATGGTCTGATGTCACAGTAAGACTTTTTCAATGTTCTAGAGAAAATGCCAGCCCAGCACTGTGCAGCCAACCTAAAATGAAAAACCAGCCCTTGAGAGCTATCCTACAATGATATGGTACCATCTACTACTTTGCAAGCAGTCAGGAAAATGAAACCTAGCCCCAAAGAACGTCCACTCTAAACTAGATGGATAATGCAAGGAAGAGGCTACAAATCAGGGAGAGGGCAGGGAGGGAAACCAGGAGATATACTGTAAAGGAAGCAGCAGCAAGGTTTGGCAAGAGCCTGGATGTGTGGAGAGAGGTACTGAGGATGCAAATCTGGGTGACCAAGAGGAGGTTTGAGTACTCAACTGTGTGAGAGTGAGATGGGAGAAAGAGGGCTGAGAGGGAAGAATGGCAGCTCAGGTTTGATAGAATACTGACATCTGGGGGGTGATGTTGCGGAGGCAGGGGCGAGGGTAAGGGAGGAATTTCCCATGAAACAGATTTGTATTCCGCATCCAAGGGGTTATCACACATGGATGTGAGTGGTGTTAAACTGCTCCCTTGCAGTGCCCTCCCCGGTAACATCTGACCTCAAGGCCATAAGTTCCTTTTACAGAAAGGCAAATGCAGATGGAAAAACTGCTCACAAGCTTGAAAATGCCAGAGGTCATTTAGAGGGAAGAGAATTGAAGGACTCCATGCCCCATCTGTTGGGTTGACTTGTCACTTCCATGAAAAAAGTAGCTCAGCGTGGTGCTGTGTGGTGGCAGCCTCCTACGCTAACCATCTGATGTGTGGTGTGAGCACCCAGGAAGGAATCTGCTTCTCTACCCGTCGCGTGCAGGAGCTGAACGTCCCTCTACATGGACAGAATGCTTTGCTTCTAGTTCAGCAGACTGAAGAAGGTGGTGGGAAGAAAAGTAGCAACCTTTATATACACCCTTGAACAATGTGATACGCAAAGCACCTGAGATGTTTAGTGAGCAGCTATGCAAGGGAGTTGTGGTGGCCCACAGCGTGTGGCGCTTGTAGGGCCTGGGTGCCCATTTCTGCTCATCGCTCCCCATTTCTGAATATGTTGGGCACTTGAATAATCATCTCCATTTACACCTCTACCTCAATATAACGCTGTCCTCGGGAGCCAAAAAATCTTACTGTGTTATAGGTGAAACCGCGTTATAGCGAACTTGCTTTGATCCACCGGAGTGCGCAGCGCCACCCCCCCGGAGCATTGCTTTACCGCGTTATAGCCGAATTCATGTTATATTGGGTCGCATTATATCAGGGTAGAGGTGTATGTTGTGCTAATAGTGGTATCTAGGTGCCCATCCAAAACATGTTGATTGGATTAGTTAGAGTAGTTATCAGTGGTTCAGAGTCATGCGGGAAGGGCATATAGACTGGGGTCCCGCAGGGATCAGTTCTGGGTCTGGTTCTGTTCAATATCTTCATCAATGATTTAGATAATGGCATACAGTTTGAGGATGATACCAAACTGAGAGGGGTTGCAATTGCTTTGGAGGATGGGATTAAAATTCAAAATGATCTGGACAAACTGGAGAAATGGTCTGAAGTAAATAGGATGAAATTCAATAAGGACAAATGCAAAGTACTCCACTTAGGAAGCAACAATCAGTTGCACATGTACAAAATGGGAAATAACTGTCTAGGAAGGAGTACTGCAGAAAGAAAGCAAACATCATTCTGGATATATTAGCAGGAGTGTTGTAAGCAAGACACGAGAAATACAGTAACTCCTCACTTAATGTTGTAGTTATGTTCCTGAAAAATGCAACTTTAAGTGAAACAATGTTAAACGAATCAAATTTTCCCGTAAGATTTAATGTAAATGCGGGGGGTTAGGTTCCAAGGAGATTTTTTTGGGGGCAGACAAAAGGCATTATACTGTACAGTACTGTACTGTGGTGGGGTGCCCCTGGCTTACCCCTGGGGCTCAGGGTGGGGTGCGGGGTCTGGGAGGGAGTTAGGGTGTGGGAGGGCGCTCAGGGTGGGGGTGCGGGAGGAGGCTCAGGGCTGGGGCAGGCAGGAGGTGCAGAACACTTACCTGGGGCAGCTCCTGTTTGGTGCAGGGGATGTGCAGGTGGCTCTGCACAGTGCGGCACCGCCCCCATGGCTGCAATTCTGGGAGCTGTGCCCCCCCCCTCCCCCCGGCACGGCCACCTGGAACACAGGGGCTTTAGGGGCTGCAGGGCCCTGGCCTGCGGCTCTAAAGCCCCTTTCGGAATATGGCCCTGTGAGCACGGGCCGGAGGACTCAGGAGGAGGAGGGGCAGCCAGCGGCCGGAGAGAAGCGGCGCTTTCCCCTTCAAAGCTGGCCGGAGAGAAGCACCGCTTCCCCTTCAAAGCTGGCCGGAGAGAAGCACCACTTTGAAGGGGAAAGTGCCGCTTCTCTCCGGCCGCTGGCTGCATGGCTGCCCCTCCTCCTCCTGAGTCCTCCGGCCCGTGCTCGCAGGGCCGTATTCCGAAAGGGGCTTTAGAGCCGCAGCCCAGGGCCCTGCAGCCCCTAAAGCCCCTGCGTTCTGGGTGGCCCTGCCTGCAGGGGGGTGGGGGAGGAAGCTTCCCCGCTCCCTCCCTCCCTCCCTCCCAGAAAGTCCTAAGTGCCACCAAACAGCTGTTTGGCCATGGGGGAAGCGCTGGGAGGGAGGGAGGAAGGGAAGGGGAGGAGGCAGAGAAGAGGAACTTGTGCAAAAAGTCAGCCAAACGATGTTATAAGGGAGCATTGCACAACTTTAAACGAGTATGTTCCCTAATGGAGCAGCGACGTAACTTTGAAACAATGTTAAGCGGAAGGACATTAAGTGAGGAGTTACTGTAATTCTTCTGCTCTCTTCTGCGCTGACTAGGTCTCAACTTGAGTATTGTGTCCAATTCTGGGCACCACATTTCAGGAAGGATGTGGACAAATTGGAGACAGTCCAGAGAAGAGCAACAAAAATGATTAAAGGTCTAGAAAGCACGACCTATTAGGGAAGATTGGAAAAATTGGGTTTGTTTAGTCTGGAAAAGAAAAGACAGAGGGGACATAAGTTTTCAAGTACGTAAAAGGTTGTTACAAGGATGAGGAAGAAAAATTGCTTTTCTTAACCTCTGAGGATCGGACAAGAAGCATTGGGTTTAGGTTGGACATTAGGAAAAACTTCCTGTCAGGGTGGTGAAGCACTGGAATAAATTGCCTAGGGAGGTTGTGAAATCTCCATCATTGGAGATTTTTAAGAGCAGGTTAGACCAACACCGGTCAGGAATGGTCTAGATAATTAGTCCTGCCAGAAGTGTAGGGGACTGGACTAGATGACCTCTCGGTCTTTTCCAGTTCTATGATTGTCTAATAAATCCTCCATCAGAGTCCATGCCCACCAGTCCCCTGGAAGAGAGCTCCTAATCCCACTCCAGATGCAATCAAAATTCACCTCCATTTAAGCATCTGATCCCATTTAAAGCCCATACTTAGGGCTTGTCTATGCTACTAAAATTTTTTTTTAATAGCTAGATGGGCAGTGCCCCCTAGTGTAGATGCAGTGTAAGCTGACAGGAGGAGGTTTTTCTGCTAAACCACGGCTCTGAACAGTATGAGCTATACCATCAGAAGCACTCTTCTGTTGGCTCAGTTGCATATACATCAGGGGATTTGCTGGCCTAGCTATGTCAGCTGGGGTGCATGATTATTTTGTAGTATAGATTAAACCTTAGATTCTGAGCTTTTTAGGACACAGACTGAGAGATCTGCAAAGTGCTGTGCACTCCCCAGCATGTTATATTACTAATCACCTGTGCCCTGTGGTGACACTTTTCCCAGTAATTGTCCATAGCTGCTCCTTGAATCACAGGAAAGCAGATTCTGCCAATCACTCCTGGTATTTTTTGGTGGTAGGATTTCTCTCCCATAGGCAGAATTGCAGACTTGAGTTACCCTCAAGAATTGGACTTATTTTGGACAAATATATAAAATGGAGGCCTTGCCTCCATTAAGGAACGCTAGGTACTCATGGCAGGGTTACTACTATGTCCTGGCTAACTTTGTGTGAGTCCCTTTGAAGTTTCACTGGCAGAGTTATTCTTTTTCTCTTCCTAAAAAGCTATGAAGTATTCTGCCCCAGCAACGATTGCTACATTCCATCCCAGAACTGGCTGCATTTCAGTTGCATGCGGGTGCTAATTCTCTCTAGATTTTGCACATGCAGTTGAAGTGCTTTGAGATCCTTCTGATACTGTGTAACTAGAAAGTGGTGTTAGAATTGTCTGCGTGTGTGGGGAGGAGCAGTATGGAGGTGGAAGTTCTGATCAGTTGGCACAAGGGCTGCCTTTACTGCTGGCTTCCCATGGCAATCTCACATTGAGCTCACAGTGAATTTTTCACCCCTCCTTGTTCTCTAGGCCCTGGATGTGGGTGCCTTGATGACGCTAGCTGAGACTCTGAAGCAACACAACATCGATCACAAAGTGTGGCTAGAGCAGCCAGAGAACATAGCTACTTGCATCGCACTCAGACCCTACCCCAAGGAGGAAGTGCACCAACATCTGAAGAAGTTCAAATTGCTCAAATGACCTTTACCCTGCCTTCCCGTTATAGACCCCTCACCTTCATAGTGTCGTACAGACTTAACCAGAACATGTAGCTTTCCTGGGTGTGTCTGGCTGTAAAAATGATAGATATATATGGAGACAATAAAGCTGCATGTTTCCTAAAAGCATCATTTTAAGATGCATCTGCTGAAAAACCATATAACGCTTTTACTGCATGTTGCTGTTAAAGCCAATGATCCTCAATGGAGATGATGAAACACTCATGTCTTTCACTTCCATGGAAAGGGATTTTGGTGGAATGTATGTATGCAGCTTATTCCAGAATAAATATTCATGTATCAGCCTTGAGCCATCAAAATTGCAGTGAGCAAAGATGGAAAAGATGTAATGGGACACTTAGTCTGTGTCCCAGCCAGAGTGGGCTTTTTCCCTACAACAAATTTACTAGGTTGTGTCAATTCTCATTTTTAGATGTCTCCAGAAATCCACTGCATCCAGGGGGAAATTATTCCTTAGACCAACAGGTCTTGCTTTCTAGGGCAGAAGTTTTCTCGGACATTCAGCCTAAATTTCACCGCATTACTGCTATCTCTGGTGCTGAATTCTTCTCCTGCCATGGCCCATAGAGAATAGGTAGTAGCGAGATGTCCTTTAGTTTCTTTCAGTCCTGCTGGAACTGTTTTAGTTCCGTCTTCCCTTAAGTCAGCTCCTCCAGGCCTCTCATCCTCCTTGTTGCTTCTCTCTGAGCTCTCTCCAGTTTGTAGGGATCCAGGGTCTTCCAAATAATGAGGCACTCATGTGCAGTCAGCCCTCTAACAGCTGGGGTGATGCCTCTGCATAGGCAGCGCAAAATCATAGCTACAGTATCGCATAACAGGCCTGCAGTTACACACAGGTTTGCAATCTGTGGTACTCTATTGTGCTGTAGGTCTCAACACTACCGCTGCCTTGCTTTCTCCCTTCCATTGCCTCCCTGTGAAGCAGAAGAATTGTCCACAGCTGTTTGATAGTTACCCAGAGTTTGTTTGGGGGGGGTAGCTCTCTACTGGCAGTATTATGTAACTTGCCACAACCTACAATTTGGGCCCTGAGATAAGATCCAGCTGCCTGTATGGCACTGCCTGCTGTTCACTTACTTCCCCATAATATAGCTGCCAATGGAGGGGGGTGAGGACAGCACTACTTACAAGGATTTGAAATGAGCAAATGCTAAGAAAGGGGGCGTCGCAGAATGAAATCAAGAAAGGGGAAAATGTAGGTTGAATACAAGGAAAAGCTTCTGGAGCTTTGAAGCCCCGATGACTTAATCTCTATCTAGTGCATGCTGGAAGGAACATTCCTGCATCAGTCACAAGGGGGTGGAGGGGATGAGCTAACTGATCTCTTCCATCTCTGATTTCTGTATGAGGGATCATAACTGTCAAATAGCTGCCCTGTGTGACACTGTCAGCTCTGCTGCTGCTCAGCCTTGGTCGCTTTTCTTAACCTCTTGCTACGTACAGGGAGCACTCAACAATCAGGCTTCTCCCCCAGATTCACCCCTTTTACCTTTGTTTTAGCTGCTGCAGCTCTGCATCCAGCGGAAGCCCTGATGTTGTTTTCCCCTAAGCAAAAGAGAAGGGAAAGCTTAAAAATCTGTTCTTGTAACATAAGGAATGAGTAAATACAAGTGGTGAGAGGAGGGAAGGAGAGCTGTTACTGACGCTACAGCTTTGCCCTCTGAGACAACTATTCAAAGCTCCCAGTGTTAAGCGCGAATGCGTTTTGCATTAGGCCTCATTTCTGGCAATTTCTTATGCCACATGGTTGCAGGGTCTAATGGGGAGTTTTAAATAAACCTAAGTGTCTTGGTTCAAGCCATGTGACCCTCAAGGGGTTAATATGATAGGGATAGAAATGGTTAGTGATGCTCTTCAAAGAGGGGGTTAGCGAAGGTATTTTTTTGGATAGGATTTCCCCATGTGTTGTTACAAAGCCAGCCACACTGGGCTACTGGCCCAGAGCTAGAATGGGAAACAGACGGATCTAAAAGCACTGTCCAAGCTACAAAAAGTAAGATGCTAGCACTGCTGGCGAGAGAGAGCCCCACTCCCTCAATCCCTCTCCATATGTGACCCCATGCAGCCTAGTTCTTGATAGAAAAGGCTTGACTTTGTTTTCATAAACCAGGTTAGTTCTTTATGCAGGTAAGTCTCATTTGCTCCCGTGTGGCTGTGAATTGGCAGTTCTTATTTCAATGGAACTGGGTTGAAAATAAACATGGTTTTCTTCACCAGTCTCATGTTTGCTCTGGCTTTAGCTTACTGGGTTTGCATCCTGAGCTCTGGTACTAAGAGACCCCTTGATCTGGGTTGAGGGGTTATAGATCCCAAACATCCAAGTACAGCTGCTTCTGCAGCCACTCGTGAAAGCCAGAGCAGACGTGCCCCAAGGAATCACCATTTCAAACCTCCTCCCATCCTCTTTCCATCAGAGCAACTTTCCTCTGGGATTCATAGCCATGCAGTTGCCAGGCCAGTGGGAGGAGATGTATCCCATGCAGCACTCACTCTCTCTTAGCTGCAAACCAAGCATGTCGTTGGCTACGTGATGGCCTTGAGTTCTGCCCCATGGTGCAGGAACCAAACCAGTACCTGCAGGCTACTTCAGGTTTTAGTACTGACAAGATTTCTGCTGCCCCTGATCACGAGCGAGTGGAAGAGGTGCTTGTGGGTGGTGCCTTTGGCTTTTCAAATACCACTCAAGGCCTGGGAACAAAGCATGGTTGTAGCTAGCCCTCTGAAAGGGGCGTGCACCTGTGGCCTGATCAGTAATCCTCCACCTCACCACAGCCACATAAGCAAAATCTCTCTCAGTAAAGAAAATGCCGTTGGCTGCCAGGTGAGGCACCAGCTTTAACAAGAGCTCTACTGATACATTACTAAGGTAGAGAATCATGTGAGTCAGTGTAAGTTACGTTGCGCCACAAAAGTCAAGCTGCGCTATATCATGGCTACCTCCATATAAATAAGGTTAAACAGGGTGAGGAAAAACCACTGCAGTATTCTACACAACTGGGCCAAACTCTGCAACTCATGCAGTGAGCTATTCATGGAGGACTCGATTGGGCTTTTTCATAAGGGGCCATCACCTTGTGGGCTGAACAGCAAATAAAGTTCATTTAAATGATCACAGTAGTGGCAGTTCCACTGGGGGACCCTTCCCTGAAAGGGATGCCAGGGTCTAACAATTATTTTCCCTCGGGGAGTGACTTTCAGCCAAGGACGACCTCCAAGCATGGGGCAGCCATTAAAGAATTGAGTCACCATGCTCTTGTGAGGTAATATCCCCATTGTAAATGAGGGGCAGAGAGAGGGAGTGAATTACCCTAGGACACCCAGCAAGTCAGTAGAGAATTTGGGGGTAGAAGCCAAGTGTCCTGAGCCTCATCAATCTCCCTTCCTACAATAGGGCAAAATACTATTCCAATTGACTAGTGGTGCAGAGCAAGGCCATATTTATTTTCATCTGGGATTGGAGCAGGCCTGTCCCTCCCCCAGAGACTAACAGGGAGCCTCATGAGAGAAGGGCTTAGCCGAGTTTTACTTGCCTGGGATGGATGGCATTTTCACTCTCATTTCTCCTTTATGTTCTATAGGTTTCTTATTTAATTCAGTTCAGCGGCCCTTGTAAGGAATGGAGTAAGCAGACTGCAATAGAAAGCCAATTTTTAAATGACTTTATTTACAATAAACAGTATAATTAAACATTGAATAAAGCTGATACTGTAACAGCAGAAAGCAATAGTAAAGCAGCTGAAGAAATATGCCTCATTTTAAATACAGGAAAAATATTCAAAACAAGTCTCACTTAAAAATGGCATTTATTTTAAGACAAAAGTGCTCTTTAAATGCCTCATTGCACATTAGAGCTGTTAAATGCAAGATTGATCAATTTCCCATCTTTTATCTCCATTTACCCTAAGCAGGGGAAACCTAATGAGGAGATTTTTCACGGTGTAATGTGAATTCAACTTTAAGTAGGATCAGTGAAGATAAAACAGTTTTCTAGCCAAACCAAAATACAAATCCGTGCCTTAGGGTTATTTGGGGACAATTTTTAAGAATGGCAAACTTGCTTTCCTCTATGGGAAGTTTTAAAAAAAAGCAATTAACAAACATGAAGCACTTTTTAAAAGAAAATAATTAGGATCTCCAGTGACTGATTCTCTTCTCATCCCCGTAAATTGGGAGTAACTCTGTTGGCATCGCTAGTCACGCCAACCTAAAACGGGCAGGAAGTCAGGATTCATATTCTCTGACTTATTGTCATGATTCCCCCCCCTTTTTTTTTAATAGGGAGGAAATAATAGCTTCACTAACGTTTAGTCTAATCGGGCAGCAGAGACAGCAATTGGGTACTGAGAACAACACTCCCAGCTTCAAAACTAGTAGTTAGTTCCTCCCTAGATGGAAAGCTGTGACTGTAATGTAACCTAAAGCTACCCATGTTTCAGGGACCCGAGTTACAGGCCATAGCAGCATGTAGGACCCCCAGTGCTGCTACTGAAGCTATTTAATAGGCACTGCCCCTGCTTTCATCCAGGCATTTCTAAAGCATTGTTGCTGTTTGATCACGGTGCACGTGAAAGCTTCTGAGATGTCTGAGGATGGTTTGGAAGTGCTGCACAAGAACAGAACCAGGGCCATCGGCTCATCTTATGCCATGGCAGCTGGGGACGGGTGGACGGCATCCCACTGAGGTCAGGCAAGGTAATGTTCTTGATGCCCTCCTCACTGAGTCAATACCAAACCCACGCGTGGAACTAAAGGCACCATTGCTCAGACAAGATGTACAACCACTGTCCCGACCACGCCGATCTTTTAATACAGTGGCACGATTGGTTGCAGAGATCAGGAGCTGTCTTCCCCAAACTACACAGTTAACATTGTCCAGCCCCAACCCTGAGAGCAATCATGGAAGTGCCTCAGTGTAGACAGGATTCTAGTGTGATTACCCTCGTCACACCCTGTCTGCATTATGGTTTCCCTCTGCAGGGGCTGCACAAGGGATGAACTATAGCTATGGAGCTTGCTAGTAGAGATAAGGCCTCAGACTCCAGTACCAATCAGTTGGTTCCCCCTAAGATTGCAGGCATAGGTTTTCCTTGGAGCATGAGCATTCAAATCATTATTTCCCCTTGATTAAGATCATTATTACTCAACACGTTTGTGAGGCTTGCTTCAGCTCTGAAGTGCTTTACAAACATTAAGTAAAGGCTGAAGCTGTGACATACTTCTCTACCTGGGTTGGTGGCAAGTCTAGGGAGTTGTGGGGTTTTACAAGGGTCCATTTCCAGGCAGCCCCAGCTACTTTGAAAGGTGTGATCTAAGAGGAAAACATAGGTTTGAGCACTTTCTCTGAAAGGTGTTTTTGGGGGGGGGGGAGGAGAGGGAGGTTGTTTTTAAACTCTTTAAAAAGGTTATTTATCCGCTTGCTTTTTACCCTAAACCCCTAAACATCAGGAATGTCAAACCTCCTCCTTTTGTTCTTCCTTGGAGGATTCAGATCTCTGGATTAGGAGCTCTCTGAGCTCTTAATTAAAGGAGGGGGGGGAAGGGAGAGAGAGAGAGAGTGAGTGAGAGATGAATTTTAAGAAAAGAGCTTTTCTTCCAATGGTTTGTTATGATGAGTTAAACAGTCTCATTTGAAATAATTTCCCCTCTTAATCACGTTACATCTGCATAGTTTCTTACATCATCTCCTAAATTCTCCAGTCTTCCGTAGAGTTGCTCAGGAGAAACAGGGCAGACAAGACCTGAATTTATAATGTAAACAATGAGCAGCCAAATAAATATAAAAGGAATCCAAACCAGCAATCTTTCAGGCCTTCCCTTTACATCATAAAGAAGGGGCAAAACCCCACTGTTTTCGGTCCTTTTTCAGGGCCTCCTTTAAAATCACAATGGGAACCAAGGGCACATTCAAACTTTACCGTCAACTTCTTAATCAGTCCCACAGCATTTTCTAGTCATGGTCCAAACCACTCCACCGTATCCCCCTCTTCGTACAGCGTTTGGGGCCACGCTAGTAGAATACGATGGTACTTTTTATTTGATAAGAATAGAGGGAAACCAGCAGAGGAGATAGGCTCATAAGTGACCAGAAAGCAAAATGAATTTCTTTTACTTACATCTCTAGAATTGGTTCCTCTATTTACTCCACTATGTTCTCACACTTCCATCACTTCCAAACAAGTTAAAAAAAAAATCCAACACGCACCTAGTTTAAACTATTCCCTGAACTAAAAAAAAATCCCGTGCAGGCAGCAGAGAGGTAAATGACGTCTTCTGAGGAACAAACAGCCAGCATCCAGGTGGGCTCTGCTGCAAAACAGCTGCCTCTCACCCTATATTTGCTCGGGTATAGGGGGCTGTCTGCACAAATCCAATTAGAGGATCAGGGCTCCTGCTCACAAATCTTAATCTGTTGTTGTGGCGTGAAGGGGTAAGAAGCTGTATTGGCTCGAGGGAGGGGATTGTTTCCTGGTGTTACTGCTGGATCTGTCGGTGGGATTCAATACCAATTCATGAGCATGTGTTGCGATGACTGAATACTTGAATGGTTTCTGTAGAATAGCACCTACTTAGCTGAAATCCAAGTGTATTCTTAGCGTCTTTACATCCCAGAGCTTGGCCAAACAGTTTCTGGGACCCATCCCAAGGATCTGTTGGTCTTTTGCATTTATACACTTCCTCTGGGCAGCAGTCTTCATACTCACGTCTCACATGCTAGAGATCCCAAGATGCATTGCTAGCTGCCAACTATGTCTGGAGACATTTTGGTGTTAGCACCACATAGTATCGTGCACATGCAAATGCCAAACAAAATGAAACATGTTTTTTAAAGATGGCTGATTGGCCAGGAAAAGAGACTGCTCTGCACTTGGTAGATTGGCACATATGTGTCGGGGGGCCCTGTAGACACTGGTTTCTGGTTGACTGCCACCTGTCTCCTGCTTTGGTCAGTAGCACAGCTGGGGCTGGAATGCAAGAGTCCTGGACCCTCCCCCCACAAACACACAGTAATCATTAGACTACGCTGCTTTCTGGGGCAGGCATCCAACAGGGACTGGAAAGAGACCAGTGCAGAGAGAAAAGTCAGTAAGGAACTGCACCACGTGTGCACATCACCGTGGGATTGTTATTTACAGCTGTGTTAAAAGACAAGCCCAGCCCCACATGACTAGTAGGTGATCTCAGATCCTTAAAACGCGCCTTGTCAAGTAACTGCTGCTCACAGTTCATTTTAATTAACAAGCTCGCTTTTCCCCTGCTAAGCTCCCATGGGTGTTTTGCACACAGGACACTGAACTCAGCGAGCAAGGGGCTGCCCTGCAGGAACTCTTCACACCTGAGTAGCTCAAGACAGAACTAGGAAAGGAAATGAGCTGAATGGCATTCCCGTCCCACACCCCTCCCGGGACCCCACAGAACACACTCCGACACTACAGCATAGGAATTTAGGCAGCGTTTGGAAATTCCTTTGGTCACTAGGTTTTGGCCATGCTGGGGAAAGCACGCATTGACTTCACACACACAGGTTCCAGTCACAGACCCTTCCACAGAGCAGCGGCAACTGACCACAGCATCTAAAAAGCAAGAGTAGCTTTTATCTGGAGATTGAATGGGAAGCCCCTAATCCAGCCACCATGTCAGCTCCCACCGGACACCTGTTAATCAGGCAAAGCCACCAACAATCACTGAACTTTTTGGGTACCCTCCTCTTCATCATCTGTGTCCACCCCCCTCTCTTCTCCCGTTGAGATCTTCCTTGGCCTTACGAAGCAGAAGGAAAAAATCCTTCTCTAACCTCTCCGGCTTGTTGACTACTCAACCCACGGCCAGGGTTCTAGATTGGGAATCCAAGTTCCAGAAACACCAGGATTTTACCAGGCAACATGTTCTTGCTGGGATCTGAGTTGCCACTGGTCCAGACAGATGGGTTCTAGGTACAAGGGCAGCAGCGTATAGCAAGAGCAGAGAGAAGAGGACTAGCATTGTGTTAATACCCATTGTAGACTGACGATAATCATCACCATTCCTTCTATAGCGATTTCCATCCACGGCCTGTCAAGTGTAGCTTCGCAACATCCTGGAGAAACAGGTAGCACATCAACACTCCTGCGGATCCCTCGAGACCCATTTCTGCCACATTGCCCACAAGTCAGCCAGTCGAGGTACACATTTGGGAATGACGGTATTTATTCTGGTTGTGTTTTTTTATCCATCTCTCCTACCCTTACGGATGTTGCTTGGCTTCTTAGATTGTGATCTTATTGGGGGCAGGGAGTTGTGTATTGACAGCACCTAGCACATGGTGGGTGATACTGCAATGCACAGAATACATTTATCTTAATAGATGGGGAAACTGAGGCAGAGAGATTAAGGTCCACATTTTCAAAAAGTGGCCTCTAATTTTGGGTGTATCTGAACATAAGAACGGCCATACTGGGTTAGACCAAAGGTCCATCCAGCCCAGTATCCTGTCTACCGACAGTGGCCAAAGCCAGGTGCCCCAGAGGGAGTGAACCTAACAGGTAATGATCAAGTGATCTCTCTGCTGCCATCCATCTCCACCCTCTGGCAAACAGAGGCTAGGGACACCATTCCTTACCCATCCTGGCTAATAGCCATTAATGGACTTAACCTCCATGAATTTATCTAGTTCTCTTTTAAACTCTGTTATAGTCCTAGTCTTCACAACCTCCTCAGGCAAGGAGTTCCACAGGTTGACTCTGCGCTGTGTGAAGAAGAACTTCCTTTTATTTGTTTTAAACCTGCTGCCTATTAATTTCATTTGGTGGCCCCTAGTTCTTATATTATGGAAACAAGTAAATAACTTTTTCTTTATTCACTTTCTCCACACCACTCATGATTTTATAGACCTCTATCATATCCCCCCTTAGTCACCTCTTTTCCAAGCTGAAAAGTCCTAGCCTCTTTGGTGTTTTTTAGGTACCCCATTTTAGACACCCAGGGTTGGATGTTCAGAGGCGCTCAGCACTCAAACACCAACTCAGGTCAATAAGCGTTGTAGGTGCTCAGCACCACTGGAATCCCGCCCTAGCAGCGCCACAATCCAGGCACTCAGCATTAGAGGCTGCTTTTGACAATTTGAGCTTGAGTGATTTCAGATTCATAGATTCTAAGGCCAGAAGGGACCATCAGATCATCTAGTCTGACCTCCTGGATACCACAGGCCATTACATTTCACCCAGTTACCCCTGTAATGAGCTTAACTTCTGCTTGGCTAAAGCAAATCTTCCGGACAGGCAGCCAATCTTGATTTGAAGAGAATCCACCACGTTCCTTGGTAGTTTGTTCCAATGGCTAATCCCCTTCACTGGTACAAATCTGCGTCTTATGTTTAATTTGGATTGGTCTGGCTTCAGCTTCCAGCCATTAGTTCTTGTTTTGCCTTTCTCCGCTAGATTAAAGAGTCGTTCCTGCTATTTTCTCCCAGGAAGTTAGTCAGATATTGTAATCCTCCAAGGCTGCATAGGAAACCTGCAACAGAGCCAGGAACCCAGGCCTGTGCCTTTAACTACAAGGGCATCCTTCCTCAGTGTTAGGTGAAGCTGCATGTGGAAATCCTTAGCTGCTCAGCCATCAGACTGGTTCCCCCCTCCGGAAGGGAGCCCTAATCTGCACTGGGCATTATACCCGTTTGGGCTCTGTAACTTCAGTTCAAACTAAAATCCATTCCGCTCCATTTACGCATGGAAATTGTATGGACTTCTTCAGTTCCTCGAGCTGAAAACTTGGCAAGATTTCTAGTGCTAGATGAAGCTTGGAGGCTAAGCAGGAAAAAGGCCTGTGGAGAGCTAAAAAGGCTAGTCCTCTGCCTTCATCGCTGAGACTAGGGAGGCTGTGAAAGTGGTTTTGATGGCTAGGCAAAGAAGGGCTAGAGATCGCAGGTATTCCAGATGCAATGTGGATGAGGCTAGTGTCTCTATCTAAGGGTACGTCTATACTACCCGCCGGATTGGCGGGTAGTGTTCAATGTATCGGGGATCGATTTATCACGTCTCGTCTAGACGCGATAAATCGATCCCCGAATCGACGCCCGTACTCCACCTTGGCAGGAGTAGTAAGCGGAGTCGACGGGGGAGCCGCGGCAGTCGACTCGCCGCTGTGAGGACGGCCAGGTAAGTCGAACTAAGATACTTCGAACCCCCCCCTCTAGTGTAGCCTAGGCCCAATACCAACTTTAGGTTCCACAGGGGAGTTCAGAAATTGACCCTTGGTCTAATGTTGTGGGTTGGGCTAACAAAGAACCCTACCAGGCTCTTAGCTGGGATTCCTTGGTCTTCACACAGAACATGACCCTGCGCTTTTGATGGGACTCAGACATGTGGCTTTTTGCAGAGTTGCCTGAATACCTTCTGCAGTTCTGGACAGGGCAGAGCCTGCGTGAGGACTGGCGAGCATTCTGGATGGACTGCCTGGTACTAGAAGAACAGTGCTTATCCTGCAGCTGTGCCTCTCTAGGGTTCCTGTACACCCAGGAGCAGTACAGGAAATGGAGGGTAGGGCGTGAATACAGAGGGATGGGAAGTCCTTGGTTTAAGGAGCTGACAGGGCAGCAGTCATGGATATACTGAGACAAGGTCCCCATTAAAGAACTTCTTGGCTCTGCCCACAGAGAGGACAGTGTGCATGTTGCACCAGGCATCTGAATGGCATTGGCTGTGTACTGTGGTGTCTCTCTTAGGTGCCCCCCATGCGAAAGCTTGCCCCAATGATCGAATGAAGGGGACTAGATCCAAAGGGAATTCACTTCTGTCAGCTCTTCCCCCTGCACAGTCTGAGCCTCGTACTTATTTCAGCAGGGTGCCTCTGTCTTGTAATGTGCCATGTACTGTTGTAGCACGAATACGTATGCTGCAGCCCCTGGGGAGGTAGGGAATGAGCATCCCAATAAGGCTCACACCACCTGGGCACGGTGAATACTGAGAGTGTTGGACTGGCTCTCTCATCAGATCCATGATTTCGATACACCTCCCCTGGCACAAAGCCACTCCTCCTCCAAGAGTGTGGTCTCGTATCCAGCTGAGTCCAGATGGCCAACGCCCCTGTAGTTTGGAAGACTTCTAGCGTCCTGGATGAAGCTGCCCTTTCTGCTCCAGATTTTATTAGCCAGTCTCCCACGTGGGCTCTCACAGATCCCTTCTTGTCTGAGGCCGCCTTTGTTCATCACACTCCGCTTGGTGGCGCTGCAAGGTGCCGATGTGAGGATGACCATTGGTGCACAGAACCGGACATTCAGTTCCCCATCTGTGATCGGTAAAAATCCTGCCGGGGGAGGGGGTGTGGAGGTTTGGATCTCAAGTCAAACGTGGTGAAGAAATCTCCTTAAACAACTTTCTGGCTGTGGTCATGGAATTGAGTGTATTTCCTCGGGGAGTGACACGAATGGCTGGGGCTTTCCTGGTCTGTATTGAAAGTTCTGTTCTTTCCCCCTCTGGGAGAACAGGGACACGCTAAGTGGCTTAGACCCCTTTGGGCTCAAGCTCAGAGCTTTGCAGACCTGTCTTCGGTTCACATCACTCATTTTACTGTGACTCTAGCTACCTTCTAGGGCAGTGGTTCCCAAAGTGGGGTTCGCGAACCCCTGGGGGTTCACAGGACATTTCAGGGGGTTCGCAAAAAAAATTTCATTAATGGCGGCCAGAGGACTCTGCTGGGACCCAGTTGCAGGGCAGACAGCCCGAGCCCCAGGGAGAGCGGGGCCGGGCAGTTTGAGCAGGCAGCCCGAGCCCTCCCCTGTCAGCCAGGGAGCCGGCAGCCCGAGCCCCGTCGGCAGCCCGAGCCCTCCCCTGTCAGCGGGGGAGCCGGCAGCCTGAGCCCCGTCGGCAGCCCGAGCCCTCCCCTGTCAGCGGGGGAGCCAGCAGCCCGAGCCCTCCCCTGTCAGCGGGGGAGCCGGCAGCCTGAGCCCCGTCGGCAGCCCAAGCCCTCCCCTGTCAGCGGGGGAGCCAGCAGCCCGAGCCCCAGGGAGAGCGGGGCCGGGCAGTAGGGGCCGGCAGCCCGAGCCCCGTCAGCGGGCGAGCCGGCAGCCCGAACCCCAGCCCGAGCCCCAGGAATTTGCCAAATCTCATCTAAAGCCAGAACCACAGCCCTCCTTGTTACCACCAGCCACAACCTCACCCGAAACTAGAGGTGGGTGAAAAATACCAAGCATTTTTCACAGAAAGTTTTGAATTTTTTTCACATTTTTCAAAATTCCCCAAGAAAAATTTACAAAAAACTGAAATGGAAAAATGGTCCATTTTCAAAAACTGTTTTCATGAAATATTTTTCTGATTTTTGAAAACCAAAAATGAATTTATTTTTATTCGAAACCATTTTTTTTTTAAACAAAAGCCAAAAAAACATTTTACAGAAACATCTTTGGTTTCTGGTTTTTCTATGTTCGTTAAAAAAAGTTTCAATTAAAAATATTTTTCAGAGGTTCATAGATTCCGGGGCCCAGCAATTGGGGCATCCATCACACTGAGGAAATTTAAACTTAAATCCCTGAAAATATTCATTTTTAGGAGGGGGTTCACGAGATTTCACAATTTAGTGAAAGGGGTTCGCGGGCTGTTAAAGTTTGGGAACCACTGTTCTAGGGGGAAAAGTTAACTGAAGCAAAGAGCCTGCAGGGGGCCACACCTCCTATAGGAATTATACACGTTCTGTGACAGAAGGAGACAAAGCTACATGCCAGCATGCTGCCTTTCTGGCAGAGAGTGAGTAGCAAGTATCTGTCCTGCCACCTGGAGGCTCTGGGGCTGTGCTGTGCATCCAGTTCAGAGCTCTGGCTCCAGACCTGTCCCCCTCGGCACTCAGAGAGGAAGCCCAGAAGGCTTCTGAATGCCTTCTCCCCGTAATATGGGCCTGAAGGACTCAGCAACGGAGAACTGCCTGCACATAGTTTACCCATCCCTCCTGCCGGGCCTCCATCTCAGCAGCCATGTTTTCCATGGCTCTTTCCTGAGGTGGATCTGCCTCTGGGGATGTGGCTGGGAGTGATGGAGCAAATTCTAGCGACAAGAGGGGAGCAGAAGGCACCAAATATTGCTCTGCGACTGCTGGTAGCTCTGCCTGAGTGGCAGGGCGGGAGCAGGAACCCTTCTTCTCTCTAGTGGTGGCAACTACTACATCCCCTGTGGGCTTTTGGTAGTGCCAGGCCTCCCACTGGAGTTGGGCCAGGCTGGTCTGTGGGGCAGAATGAACTAGCCCTTCGAAGCTTAGGGAGCCGATTTCCAGAAGTGCTGAGTGCTCCGGCAGCTCCTATTGACTAGTGGGAGCAATGAATGCTCAGCACCTCTGAAAACTAGACTTGCCCCTATCCACCTCCAACCCCAAGAGAGGGGAAATCCACACACTGCATAGCACAGTCATCAGAAAGCAATACAACATTAGCGGTCATCTCCGTTTCTTTGTTTTTATCTCTTGCAAATGCAGTCAACAAAGCTACACATTTTCCACACACCAGCATAATTTTAGAAAAAAGGGGAAAAAAATCATAAATCAAATAAAAACCGATGATCTTAAGAGCGATCGCAACTAAAGGAAGAAAACAAATGTATACAAGAGATCAGAGCTATGTACAGTGACAGGTTTGAGGGGGAAAAAAAATAAGCTATCTCCCATCAGAGAGTTGAATTTTTATTATTTTTATTATTATTTTAAATAGTTTAAGCTACCTCAGCTGTTAAGCACAATCAAAGCAGAAAAAAAACAACTGCTTAATTTTATTTAATATTTAATCAGAAAATTTTTATCTACAATAATTGACAGAACCCTCCCCCCTCCTCCTCATCCTTCCCCCTAAAAATTATTGCAGCTTTTCCCCCCGAACTGTTCTTTTTTTTGTCTTTTTATTATTATTTTCCCCCCGATGTAATATACACATTGTGGCCTCTCTCGCTAGGAGGCTTTAAACACCAGCATAAAACATGGAAAAAATGGTGGGTCAAAATACTCTCTGTTTTTCTTTAAAACTGACAAACTCACGATTGCTAGAAAAAGCTGATTGTACGCACAAGCGGACTGGGGCAGAGGGGAGAAAAGGTGTTTGGGTTTTTTAAGCATGAATAAAAACAGCCTTTCTGATAGAAGTCCAGTGTCTTTCCCCACCTTCCCACTGGGCTGAGACACGAATCAGTGACAGATCCAGCTGAAACTGAGATGATCTTCCTCCTTCCGAAGCAGTCTCTTTCAACTCGCTTCTTCCTCCATCCCCTTCCCCACTTCCCCGAGAAACCTTCGTCTGGAGTAAGATGCCAGCAACTGATTACAAAAATAAGAATCATCTGTAATTTTGGCTCAAGAAACCGACTGTCCTGCCTTGTCACTTTGCCAACATCCAATGCCTTTTACAAAAACAAACAAACAACACCCCCCCCCCCCGAAAGACAAAAACAAAACAAAAACAAAAAAACCCAAAACAAAAAAACCTTTTTGCTCCAAACACTACGAGCTGAAGAATGGCTGCAGTTTGAGATATCAAAAATCTCAGAAAAATATATAATATATATATATATTTATATATCTCTGTATGTCTTATTATTTAAATTTCACATTCCTTTAAAAGCGGTTATTCAGTCAGTAGCTGCTGAAGGAGGCTCTTCTGCTGGGCCTGAGGGGTCTGAGGACCTGTCGTGCTTTTCTGCGAGCTCATTGGACCAGGCTGGTTCAGGTAAGGGTCTCCACCTACCAGATTCACTGTACACTGCACGTCAGCAAACACCTGAACCTGTTGTACCTGCTGGGACACAAAAGACAAGAGAGATTTTTAGAGGAAAAAAGGAACAGGCCCCTTGGCTTATGGACTGGGTACTACGTGAAGTGGAAACTCACTAGAGAATTCCTCTAGTCTGTAGTCACCACAGAGAAGAACTCTTCTGTCTTCTTTTCCTATAAAAAGAAAACTACTGCACTCATTTGGATCAGAGCTCTGAAAGATTCACACGTTTTTAATTAAAAAAAAAAAAAAAATTGGCATTCCCATGTCTCCAGCTGCCGGCCGGCCAGCCATCACTCTGTGCTGAGAGCCATCTTGTCCGTGACACCTGCTCTGAGGGGAGCACAGTATCAAAGGCTGGAAACCAATCTCCTCCTGTTTTAATACTGCTGAAACCCCTTCAGTTGCAGCCAAATAGACCAGAGGCACAAGGTAAAATGCTTATGCTATGCTGCTGAATAGGGTACATCATGGCATCCCACTCGCTGCAAGGGAATATCAAAGGGACAATACTAAGGTAGAGTTAGGTCCAAGATTGAAGTGTGTCAGAACCTAGGGGCAGGACACATTTGCCTTCTTTATTTATTCCAATAAAAATAGGATTTGTTTTGTTTGGGTGTTAACATTTCCCTACAGTCTTTGCAAATCAAACACTGCAGGATCCTGCTAATGCATAAGAGCCACAAAGTGAAACTGACTAGGAAATTAAAAGTGTGAAATTGATTAGTTGATTTTCATTGTCCAAACTGAGCAAAATGAAAAAATAAAAACCAAACAGCATCAGTGGTGACAGGTACAATTGATTTGTAATACTTAATGGGTTATTCATAAAACACAAGGAGGCACATAAATACATATTTAAAACAAAATAAAAGTTATTACCCATTTTGAAAACGGTAACCAGCCCAGGGGCAAAAATCTACTCACCCACGCTTTTTAAGGATAATGCTACTGAAAAATGTATACTGTTTGATGCTCTTTTATAAGCCCATCAAAAGCCCAAAATTCCTTGCCCCGGGCAAGCAGAATTTTGCCAGACTGACTGCACACAAGAGCAGCACGAGGTGCAATTAGAGTTCACCAGCAAACGGGGGAAACAAAGAGAACTTCATATTGAAGCAGAACACGTCATCTCTAAACAAACTGGTAGAATGCTGGTTCTTTCCAGACTGCTGGCCAGATGCATGCGCTGCGCTGAAACTGGCAGTACTGCAAGGCAGAATGGCAATACTTGGCCCAAGATACTCAAAAGTTGCTTGTTATTTTGGGTTTCCAACTTAAGACACCTTAAAAGGGCCTGATTTGCAGAAAGTGCTGAGCCCCTTTCTCTGAACAGACCAAATCGAGCTCAGACTCCTCCCAACGTAGCACTAAGTGCACACTGATCCATTATGAAGGGGCTCGTGATCAACACATTGTGTCCCAGAGACAAGGACTCTGACTGCAAATGTTCCCATAGTCCTACGAGCAAGTCTTGCCCTTCCAAAGCAGAAACCTCTCTCGTTTGTCACTGTACCTGGGGCCAGCCTCAGAGCCGATAAGGATTTTAGCGACTCCTGTCTCTCCAATGTCCAATTACTTTTCCAGCTCAGCTCACTGCACTGACTGTGCTCCCCACACTGCTGGGGACACTTCCCCTTCCTGCCAGAGCAACGAGGTTTGATCCATACAGGCTTAAATCAGAGTAGGAGAATAAAGCAAGATTTCTGAGGCAGGTGGTTGTCATCAAGTGCAGATTCTAGCTCTACGCTACACAGAAAATAGAAGGCCCTACTGGGCTGAGCCCTGCAATTTATTCTCTGCCACTACAGAAACCTTCCCTGATGGCAAACCCGCTGATAAAATAGGTGCAAGAAGTTTACAGTTACTGAGGTGACCAACCCAGACATGTCAAACGTCTCCTCTTTGTACCTCAGGTGGGTCTGTGCTTAGGAGTTTCTTACTGACCTGCGCCCCATCTGCTTCTGTTTTCAAAAGGTCAGTGGAGGAAAGTTGGTTGCAGTAAAGGCCGGTGGGTCTCAGCGCTGGGTCATTTACCTGTCAAAGCAAGGTCAAGGCTCAGTGATGGTTCACCTGCTTTCTCTCCCCAGTGCCCCATCCTCCTGTGTCAACTCTGCAGAAAGTGAGGGATCCCAGGAGAGCTCTAGCATTGGGTTGTGTATGTGCAGCCTACATGCTGGCCCGCTCTACGTGACAGGCTGGAATGGCCTCGGGGAAGTAGCTGAGTGGGACATTGTTGGACTAAGCTTCTTTATTACAGCGTTCTTTTGCTTTGCCTCACAAAAGGCGAACAACAGAATTTCTGAGCCAAGGAGAGATTTAGAAATGCTGGGCTCCTTTTCCCCATCACTACTTCCCTGATCTTTTCCCACCACCTCCTCCCCAAGCTACAGCTTCTGCCATTTTAACCTTCTAGGGGTGCAGGGAGCACAGTTCATTCTCCTCTCCCAGCTTTAACCATGCTGTGGCTATCGTGGTGAGAGGCGTGGATGCCAGGGCAGGGCGGCAGACCTGGTTGTGGTGCTGACAGAGCGTGAGCAGCACTCCTGACTCCGCAGGCAGCATCGGGAGCAGCTCACTCCCTGCTGCAAGTTGCCAGTGAGTGTTTTAATTAAAGCAATACAACCAAGCGGATGGCTGGGGCTCCCTGAGTTCCTTCCATCAAGCTCAGCCTCTCAGCGCCCCCGCTGTACGAGATGGCTCACTCCATTTGCTGAAGCAGAATGAAGCCATGGAGGGGCTGCAAAGCTGGTTTGCTTCACTGACCGCACTCTGGACTAAGATTATCCAAGTGAGTTCCTTCTGAGGAGAGCTCCCTTGTACCCACCACTTGGGCTGCTGGTGGTTCCCTACAGCATCTTATCTCCGGGGAGCGTGAAACTCCACTGAACTGACAGGAGGGGCAGAACAAACGGCTCAGCCTCCATATCGCTTCCAGACTGATGTGTCAGATGACACCAGGGACTAATCCTGTGCTAGCCAGGTCACGATGACCTACATCTGGCCTACGAAGCAGGGCCTGAGTCAGTGCGTCTTCAAACCAGGCTCCCTCGGTTCCCAGCTCACTCTACAGCAAATGTACAATTAGGGCTGGTTTCCAAACTGTTTAATGCAGCCATAACGAGCCGTTCAGAAAGCCCCCGTGACTGAATCCCTTCAGAACAGGCTGGGAGAGGTCAGCTGTTGGAGGCATGGCTCAGAGAAGCTTTAAGTGCAGACAGACAAATGCTCCCAGATGAAACTAATTAAAGGCGATTCTGCCAAGAGCAATACAGCACAGATCCCTCTCGTCACGCAACGGATCCCAAAGGTGCTTTACCACATTCTTGAGTCACAAACCCAAACAGCTAAAGCCCCTTCTGGACCTGCGAGATCTCAGGTCTGGCCCTGGAAACAGAGAGAGAATCTCCCTCAGACCGAATGGTTACTAAAGAGGCCTACTACTCGCCACAAAGAAGCACTGGACAAGACTGTACTTGGCCCTTGGTGCAGGCATGAGGGCATGTGCAAGCAACTTCCCTTGCCACTTGCACGCCCCCACCACAACAGCAGTGTGGGTGGGGACTGCTCACTCCTTGGTCCTTGGTCGCGCAAGTTACTTGGAAAGAGCTGGGGAGGAGATGGAGCCACTACTTGGCACTGGTGAGGCCTCCTCTGGAGTACAGCATCCACTTCTGGGCACCATTCTTTAAGAAAGATGTGGATAAACTGGAGTGAATCCAGAGGAGAGCAACACAAATGATCAAAGGTTTGGAAAACCTGGCCTATGAGGAAAGGTTACAAAAACTGGGCCTGTTTAGTCTTGAGAAAAGAAGCCTGAGGAGGGGACATAACTGTCTTCAAAGACATAAACAGCTGTTCTAAAAAAAGGCAGGGAATCAATTGTTCTCCATGGCCACTGATGATAGGACAAGAAGTAATGGGCTTAATCTGCAGCAAGGGAAATTTAGGTTAGATATTAGGAAAAGCTCTGGAATGGGCTTCCAAGGGAGGTTGTGGAACCCCCATCATTGGAGGTGTTTAAGAACAGGTGGGACAAACACTTGTCAGGGATGGTCTAGGGTTGCTTGGTCCTGCCACAGCTCAGGGGGCTGGACTAGATGACTTCTTGAGGTCCCTTTCAACCCTATGTTTCTATGATTCTAGAACGCCTCCCACCACTAGAGGAAGCAATCTGCACCATCCTTACAGATGATGCAAAGTGAGCAGCTGCAGACACCAAACATCCTGGAAGAGACTGTACCCCTGGAGGCAGAATCTCTCCCAGTGCTCCCTCCGTGCTGGTGCAGCTCCACACTGCTTTCTAGCAGGGCTCAGTGCAAACTGCACCTCCCAGCCCTCAGTGTGCACAGGTGGGTAGTGAATCAGCTTGTTCTCCGGCACCCGCACTACTCTGCACAGACACTGAAGGGATGGTCTCCTGAAACGAGTTCCTAGGGGCATGAGTGCTATAGCTAACTGCGGCCAGGAGACCTCTCTGACCATTTCGGAGTGTAACAACAGGAGATCCATATCTGCCTGGCTCCAAGGGATGCATGTGCGCATGTACCTGTCTGTGTTCACTTTTATACCATCATCCTCTGTGACTGAAGGTTGGTGCAGAAGCTGGCTGTAGAGGACAGGGGTCGGAGTCAGCCCTGGTGTAACCAGGGGTCATGCTACTGACTTCAGTGCGAGTGGTGTCAGCTGGCCCTGGGACTGAATTTGATCCAAAGGCTCTAGAAAGAACGGCGAGTTTCCATGGTACTGAGCTGGTTATTACACCAGTTACTTACTGGTTATTAACAGGAGGGATCCTGCTTTAGAAAAAGATACTTAACAAGGATTTGGTGACTTCTAGAAGACAAGATCCAAAGCCAGCCCACTGGCCTCGTACCTTACCCAAGCAGACATACTGCATCTGAAGGAGCCATCACTTTACACTCAGACATTTTGGCTGGGAATTTTGAAAGTGTTCAGCCCCGCCCCCACTGACATCATGGGAGTTTTACCAATCTAGACCCACCACCTGGGGACTTCCTGGGTGTGTCTAAATATGAACAAATCTGCCTCATCTTCCCATGAAATGTCAAGTTCTCCTTAATTAGCAGTAAGGAATCCTCAGCGCACACTCGGGGGCTACAAGAGGCATTAGCAGCTAGGAACTCTCAGTGCAGCCACCGCTCTCTTTGCAGAGTTGAATGCACGCCCGTCAGCTCCTGGTGAGCTGATGTAACTATCTCATAATTTGACTAATCCGGTGTCGGTTGCACCAGGCTTCAAAACACAGCTAAGCTTACAACTGTGGGTGCCAGTGAAGCGAGAGAGGCCTCTGCCTGCTTCCCTCCAGCCCTTTGCTCCAGTGTCACACACCTAACTGTACTACGGGAAATAGATCCCTGCCTCTCAAGCACAAGAAGGAGATAACCTAAAGGTAAACATCCCAGAGAAAAGGGAGATCACCAGGGAAATTTTTTTAAGTCTGCACAAAAGCACCAAATGACTCATGAGCCAGGATTTCCAGGCCCCCAGCATGCTAGACAACAGGCGGCAGAGGTAGGGGTGTGCATGATGCAGAGTGCCGGGGAGTGATAGCAACAAGCATCTGGTATGCAAAAACCCTGGAACACAAAGCTTAAATGCAATAAATCCATTAGCTCCTTGGCTCAGGGAGTCGGGCAATTCCCAGGGAGAGCACCACAAAGTTAGTGTGGGACACATGCGCCTCACCAATGGAGAAAGCTCCAGAAACAAATTCACCTAACAAGGGCAGAGACCTGTTAAGAGAAACCCCCCCTCCCCCAGTGAAACTGGCTGATGGTCAGTGGAGTGACGTCATCACTGTTCGTGCTCCTGGAGTGCCTGGTGAACGAGAACGCTGCAGCACTGACCTGCTCAGAGCACATGGAGTTCATCCCGGGCATTTGCAGTGAGCTCATCTGCATTTGTCCAGTCATTGGATTCATGTTCTGGACGTTCGTGTTTCCTCCAGCCATGGACACGGTGATGCTCATGTTGTTGTACATTCCCTGCTGCGCAGGTGTGGGCTGGTTCTGCCCAGCTTGGCTGAATACACTGTTAAACCAGACAAAAAAATAAAGAGGGATTACACAGAGTCAGGAGTTCAGAGAGGCCAGAGCTCGGTTTCCAGTTGTAACATGGAGAGTGACTCCAGCAAGAGGCATCCTTGCAGAAATGGAACCACAGAGATGTCTGTAACAGAGAAGGAAGGGGAGGGGGTGTGGGGGGGTAATGGATCTGGAGTGATAAAGGCTT
This sequence comes from Terrapene triunguis, assembly GCF_002925995.2. Classification (NCBI taxonomy): domain Eukaryota; kingdom Metazoa; phylum Chordata; order Testudines; family Emydidae; genus Terrapene; species Terrapene triunguis. The sequence continues at coordinate 718,946 of NW_020664579.1, forward strand.
TTTTAAAAATAGCTGATGCAATGTTTGCAGCAGACAGATCTCTGTGGCTTATTTTCCCCTGGGGAGGAATTTCATGACTTCCTGCTTCTATCTACTGAAGAAAATACCACCCTTCTGGAAATGTCCTACAGAATTTAACATAGAGTGACCCTTTCCCCAAGAATGTTTAAACCAACCTACAGAATTTGATAGCAGGGTTAACATTAAACTCCATCAGCTGCTTTAAAAGTTCTCTACAAAGGATCTCATTGTCTTAAGAGCAGTGTCTATAAAATCTCACTTAGTTTCTAAAGAACCTCATTGCTTTCTTCCCTTTAAATCCCACAAGTAAAAGGCCAAATTCTGCTCTCAGAGGTGTGTGATGAAGTCACTGGGAGTTGCAAGTACTCTCCTGCAAATGGAACCCTAAAAATACAGCTGTACATTTACAAAAGTCCAAATGAAAAGTATAACGGTGTGATGATTTGAAGGCTCTGTCTGTGCGACTTATGAATTCTGGTTGATATGGGTGGAGTTATCACTAAATTGCCGCATCGTGGAAAGCCTAGGTCTGTGGGTCCACTCACTGTGGCTTACGAGGCTGGATGCAGGTCTCTGCCAGAACAGGGAGACTAGGCAATAGGTTAAGGGCTATCAGCACCTGAATAGGTCTTACCTGGGCAGAAAAAAAAGAGTAACTGCATCCGAGGGGAAAGCAATTCCCTCCACCTTCCCTCTGTCAGAGTTGGCATTTGGAACAGCAGAAAATCCCCAAATGCGAAACAAAGACACCACAGAAACTGGGTGGGCCACGGGAAGACCCACAGAGAGACACTTAGGATGTTTGGGAAGCGGATGGACAGACTCCACGTTTCAGCCCATAAACCATGCACTGGAACAGAAGGATGCTGGATCGCCCCTGGCCCCAGCCCAAAGAATGCACTGGAGTAGTGAGGAAACTGAGGCAGGAAAATACATGTAGGATATATTATTTTGTACAGATCTGTGTATTTCTTGGGTTATTAAGTAAAGAGCAACAATGCTGTAAAACTCTGGGCAGTGTCTGTGTGTGTTCTGTGCTACACATACCACATGGCCCCTTGAAGAGAGAAACCAGAAGGCTAACACCTTTGGTGAGATTTTGGGAGAGAGTGTGCTTAAGCTACTGGGATATCTGGGGGGTCAGTGCTGGACTTGTGGGCCCAAGACAGGTGGGCTGGGAGGGGGATAACAGAGAGTTGATGCCCAGGAAGTATGCCAGAGAGGCCACGAGAAGAAACAGGCCTGTAGCCTGCTGAGACCCAGAAAAGCTTAAAACAGGTGAGGGAGTCATTGTTTGGATCCCCTCACAACACTCTGGTGGGCCACTAGCAGGGGGGGCCCGACCAGACCTGTGTCTGGTAATCTATGGACATTAGTAACCTGTGTAAGTATCATATAGGATACAAGAAAAACACTTCAGCCAATCACCATCCAGAAAAATCTAACATCCTCCTTTCACCAAGGATGGTGACGCTGTCAAAAGGTGTCCAATCACATCACCCCTCATCCCCATTGAGCCTGACTCTCTGTCTCGCTCCCTGTGCTCCAGCCCAATGAGGCCCAGATTCAGCCAAGCTCTCAAGCAAGTGCTTAAATGTCACTGGCTTTGATGAAATGGAAGCACACGCTTAAGGGCTCTAGTGAATCCAAGAACCCCCTCTCCTCATTCAACTGCCTCCTTAATGCTTCTGCTAACACTGGAAAGCAGCGGTTCCCGGACTTGTTACTAAGGTGCCCTGCCAGCCACATTTTGTCTTTTTTTTGTGTGTGTGACCCACCATTATATACATGTATCCTTCACCTGGCATCGCCCAGAATGGACTAGAGAGCGAGCCTGCCCTGCACTCACCCCACAGCAGCGGCTCCTGTCCCGCGGGGCTGGGCGTAGCAACGGGGTCACAGCAGCACTCAGGTTTGGCCCGCCTGCCCCTCCATCATAGCCAGACTGGAGTGGCACTGCAACCCCATGCACCAGGTCACACCACCACTCACTTGAATTTGTCCCAGAGGAGTGGCCAGGCCAAACCTAAGTGGCACTGTGACCACGTGTGCCACGTCGTGATGTTCGGAGTGGGGAGCCAGGACAGGAGCTGCTGCTGGCGGGTGAGTGTGGGGCAGGCTCACTCCAGCCCCGCCCGGCAGCCCCTCCACACCGGGGCGGGAGAAGTCTATAGTTGCCTAGGGCCCCGCGACCCACTGGTGGGTCAGGACTGACCATTTGAGAAACACTTCTCTATAGCATTTACACATATAGCTCCAGGAAAATCCGTCAGCAATGACCCCTACAGAAAGGGAGGAAGGAAATGGTAAGTGCCTGGGCTGGACCTTCATCCAGAGCAGTATGGACCTGATCCAAAGCCCATCCAAGTCAGCGGGAGACTCTCCATTGACTTCAGTGCGTGTTAGATCAGATCGTGTCTTTCTACCCGCCCCCGACACCAGTCCTCAGCTGTATTGTCTGTGGAAGATCCCAGAGGCAGCTCAGCTCTTGCAGGAGGAGAGAGAATACAATAATAAAATGCCCTGCTCTGGTTTGCTGTCTAACAGCCATAATCTGTATTGCTTTGCAGCACGCCAACAAACAGCCTCCGAGATTGATTAAATGCCCAAGTGCGGCTGAGCACCTTAATCAATCTGGGCAGCCGTTTATTGCTTCATATATAACAAAGAGATTGAGATTATCCCCTAATTGGAGCAACTGCCCTGGAGCCGTTCTGCACTGTATCAGCCTGAAACCAAATCAGTGAAGAGATTCTTCTGTCTCGGCCAAATTACTGAGCAAATGACACGAGAAGACAGGCTTGTTTGGAATTCATGGTGGAGAACACAAAAATCATCCGTGACCTTCTAGTTCCATGGACTCCCGGGGTACGTCTGGGTTCCGTCTGCCAAATCGCTCTAACCTCTCACCAAAACACACTTCTCACCCAACACCCACAAAAATCAGCCAACAAGTAGAGCTGTCAACCAACCATTGTCCCTCCAAATCTTTTTCTGACAGGTTAAAGAGCCCTTTCGCAGCAGGCACTTCTTGTGGCGGTTCTGTTCTTACAGACTGGGATTACGCTGCCTCTTCAACCAGCTAAACAGATTGAGCTCCTTTAGTCTCTCACTGCGAGGCAAGTTTTCCAGCCCTCGCATCATTTGTATGGCTCTTCTCTGAGCTCTCTTCAATTTTTCAACCTCCTTTTTAACGTAGGCACACCAGAAGTGGGGACAGTGTTCCAGCAGAGATCTCCCCAGTTGTATCCCGAGGTCACATCCCCTCTCTAATCCTGCTGAGTATTCCCTGTGAATTGTACCCCTGGGTCCCACTCCCTCTCTACTGCTTGTCTTGTTGGGTCAGGTCTGAGATTTAGATTGTTGCTCTCTGGAGCAGGGACCACGTCTTCTAACATCTTGTGCTGTTTAAAATAATAAACAGCAGCAATATTAATAATACATTTGTAATAGAATCCTGGGCCTTGGGGTGCACAGGCCCATCCCATTACAGTCCTTGGGCCCTTTAAGAGCAGCACATTCTGGGAAATGCAGTTCCACAGGACAGACTGAGAACCCAGAGACCATATGGCCAGGGAACTGTCTAAGGGATAGCCTAAGCTCTGGAGAAGGGACATGAGGGCTGAAGGGCTGCTGAGAGGGTTTTGAGTTGCCTGCTCTGTTTCAGAATAAAGCGAGCCCTGAAATAAAGGACATGAAGTGATTTGTTGGAGTTTGTGGAATGCATAAACAGGGCATTGAGTAGGAGAGAGGTTATTTTACCTCTGTACTTGGCCCTGGTGCAACTGCTACTGGAATACTGTGTCCCGTCCTGGTGCCCACAATTCAAGAAGGATGTTGATAAATTGGAGCGGGGTCAGAGAAGAGCCATGAGAATGATTAAAGGATTTGAAAACCTGCCTTATAGAGAGAGACTCAAGGAGCTCAATCTACTTAGGGCTGGTCCACACTACCCACCTAATTCGGCGGGTAGAGATCGATCTTCTGGGATCGATTTATCGCGTCTCATCTGGACGCGATAGATCGATCCCAGAAGCGCTCCCCCGTCGACTGCGGAACTCCTGCTCGCTGAGAGGAGGAAGCGCTGTCGACGGGGGAGCCTGCCTGCGCCGCGTGGACCTGAAGTAGGTACTTTTAGTTCGATATAGGAAACGTCGACTTCAGCTACGCTATTCTCGTAGCTGAAGTTGCGTTTCCTATATCGATCCCCCGCCCCAGTGTGGACCAGCCCTTAGTTTAATAAGCAAAGTTAAGGGGTGACTTGATCACAATCTATAAATATCTATATGGGGAACAAATATTTAATAATGGTTTCTTCAGTTTAACAGAGAAAGATGTAACCTAATCCAATGGCTGGAAGTTGAAACTAGACAAATTCAGATGGCAAATAAGGCATAATTTTTTTAACAGTGAGTGTAATTAACCATTGAATCAATCTACCAAGGGTTGTAGTGACAATTTTTAAATCCAGATGGGATGTTTTTCTAAAAGCTGTGCTCTAGGAATTATTGTGGGGAAGTTCTCTGTCCTGTGGGATACAGCAGGTAAGACCAGATGATCACAATGATTCTGGCCTTGGAATCTATGAATCCATTAATTTATTTTTTGTTTCATCAGCTGGGGAATCTACCCTTCAGTTTACAACACTGTAACCCATTAACCACAAAAGCTAGCATCTGAGCCACAGCCAACATGAAACACAGCAGTTTAAAAAACTCAAAGGATGGTTCATTCTGATGCTGAAATCTACCTGCTGGAGGATCCTGCAAAAACCAAAAACCCCAGAGCAGGTGAGAATCCAGTAGGACACACCCTCCTTTCCATCTGTGTGATGGGGAGGGCTACTCCCGGCACTTACATTCAGGGTTGAGTCCTGCCTGGCCTTCAAGGAACATACAGCAAGATACATGGAAAAAGCCCTAACTGGTTTCTGCTATCCCAGTTCATCAGCTCTGAGCAGTGAACATAAGAACGGCCACACTGGGTTAGACTAAAGGTCCATCTAGCCCAGTATCCTGTCTTCCAACAGTGGCCAATGCCAGGTGTCCCAGAGGAAATGAACAGAACAGAGAATCATCAAGTGATCCATCCCATTGCCCATTCCCAGCTTCTGGCAAACCGAGGCTAGGGACACCATCCCTGCCCATCCTGGCTAATAGCCATTGACGGACCTATCCTCCATGAACTTATCTGGTTCTTTTTTTAAACCCTGTTATAGTCTTGGCCTTCACAACATCCTCTGGCAAGAAGTTCCACAGATTGACGGTGCATTGTGTGAAGAGAGACTTCCTTTTGTTTGTTTTAAACCTGCTGCCTATTAATTTAATTTGGTGACCCCTAGTTCATGTGTTATGAGAAGTGCAATGTGTCCAGTTTGTATGAGGTGCTGTCACTATCGAAGTCTTTAGTGGGAGGGGCAAGATTGATAGGAGCCTGAGGAATTGTGTTTCCTGAAGGCAATGGTGGGAGATGGATGATACCTTCCTCCCCCATCACCACACTGATGCACCCCACCCCCCACCATGGGTACTTAGCTCTTTTATGTAACACAGAGCATCATCGCGCTGCAGTACAGGCATTAGCTGACCCTACTGCATACTGTAAACAGGTCAGACCATACAAGACAGATTTCCTGTTGGTCCTCGCAGGCTTTTATTGCCTTCCTGATCAGAGTGTGTGTTATTCTAGACTCAGAACCAAGACAGGACATTTCGTAATTTACAGGCATTTCTAGGGGGCTTTTCACTGCAGTATCTGAAGTGCAACAGGAAAATAGGACAGAGAAGGGAAACCCCCACGTTTAAACACTGTAGTGAAACCTAGTCATGTTCCCTTATAGCACAACCTCCTCTTGCCTGTGTGATCAGAGATAAACTTGTTATAACCATCTTTTAGCCTAGTTATCCACCCATGGTTCATGGAGGGATTTCTGTCCACATGGGCAACACCACCACAATGCAGATGGGCCACACCCACACTTCCAAACTGTGTTTAGAAATGGTTATTTCTGTAGTGTAGTTGGGGGAAAGAGGCTGTGAGAAATATACACTACACCGGGCACAAATACACTGATTCACAGACTGTGTCTACCTGGGGATTTGCACAGTTCAGCAACTGGTGGCCAGTAGCCAGTACAACCTAAGTGCAGGTGAGCAAGCAAAGCCATGATTGGAGTTTAACTCTGTTTTAAGCAGGGGGAAGCAGAACTGGTGTGTATCCTGGCTTTCCCTGTCTACACTGGGGGTTTGCACTAGCACAGCTACGTAAACTGCTCCTACCAATGGCTGAATGGCTAGCAGAGAGACAGCCACAGAAAACAAAAGTCCTGTTCAAACACCTGATTCTGTTACCCAGTGGCTGGCCGCCTAGCCAGTCTAAAACATTCCGATCACATAAAGTGCCCAATGCCTTGCTAACCAAGCACCATTAGTGCATAATGGCAAACCTCTACTGGATTAAAAAATGTCCAACTCCAAGCTGTAATAAAAACCAGTGAATATAAAAAGCCATTCAATGAGGAACAGACCTTGCTTTCTTCCTCAGAACTTCTAGGAATTCTAACACACAGTTTATAAGCACAGGGACGCTAGAAATTAGAAACACAGCTGACAACAAAGGCACCGCAGAGAAACCTAGTGGGACAAAGTTCAAAAATGACTCCCACAGAAACATGGGCAAATGCTTTGCAGACTAGAGCGCTCTTCCACAGCATGCACGGTACTGTGTGAGGTCTTGGAAATATCTGCCCCAGTTTATACTGTACCAAGCATTTGTCCAGTCTGATCAGTCTGGCTGAGGATAGAGCATGAAAAACAATGGTGACAAGAAAGGACATTATTAAAGGAGTCCTAGCTGGACTGTGGGTCTGCTCAGAAACAAAGTAAAGGCCTAGGCTATACAGTACGAGGCACAGTGCAGTACTTCATTCGAATTCCCCTCCTGACAGTCTGACCCATCCCTTTTCCTGTTCTAGAGACTGAAACAACTTTCCATCAAAGGGCAAGTCACAACAATACTGCACTGAACAAAGCAGCCTTGTTCTCTGGGCTCCCTTGCATCAGAATTAGCACAACTACTGTATGCTGTATGCATCCGAAGAAGTGGGTTGTAGCCCACGAAAGCTTATGCTCTAATAAATTTGTTAGTCTCTAAGGTGCCACAAGTACTCCTGTTCTTTTTGCGGATACAGACTAACACGGCTGCTACTCTGAAACCTGTATGCTGGAGTGTTAGTCCAGTGAAAGGACAGCCCGTTCCAAAGGGATATGGCCAAGTTGCAAAGTCAATTCATACACTAGTAGCTTTTTAACTCTGGAGATCTGTGGTCACAGACTTGCTAAGACAATAGGAATAGGAGCTGGTGATTTCTTACACTAGTCAACTTTTGTCGTGGATTGGCAAATCTCTGCTCAAAGATGCCCAGCACCAAAGTAGCAGGGCAGAACTGAGGTTTATTGGCAGAATTAATGCTTCCACAAGTCCTTTGCTTTCATGAAGACTTAATTATGTCATTTTTTAAATTAAAGCAAAAGGATTGCTCTGTGGGCTACTGGACGTGTGCGCTCATTTAGAAAACCAATTTGCTGTGGGCTTCTGGCAATCTGACGATCCAAGGGCAAAATACAAACATATAAGAGTCTAAGGAGAAGCTCACGGTGTGTAAATGCTGACTGAGATTAGCACAGAGCCTGGTCTCCACCTACTCATGCAGGCCCCATCACTGTGGGAGGTGACAACCTGTGTTAAGTATCTATAAAGCATCTATCACCATGGTATCTTGGTGGTATCTCCCCATGCCCAAGCACCAGCATGGATTACTCACTCAGAAACTGGAGAGAGCTCACTGCTTTTATAAGCAAGCCAATGATTTGGTTTTTTACAAGGTAATTATACAGTTAAAGTGCACGGCTGGATGGATGTTCTACAGGGAACCCAACATGCTAACCAGCAGGGTGAGTGGTTAGGGGATGGGCTGGTGTGTGACACTGACTTAATGCATGTGTGACCATGTCTCCCTCTAGTGTCTGGGCTCAGGGACCATCGCAACCTACTACGAACTCACAGCTAAAGGAGCTCTGCTATGGAAGAAGCCTGTGGTTTTGGTGCTGAAGATGCCAGGTTCAATCCCCTTGACCACTGTGATGTCAATATCCATAAAGCCATGTTTTGTTACCCTTGGTCCCCTGCTTCCAGACCAGTTATTCCTCCTGGAGTGGGGAAGGCGGGATGATATCCCACCATCTGCGTGTGCATTACTCTGACCTTAGGTTAGACTTACTTATTATTCCCCATTGTTCCTTGCTGCCAAGTCTTCATGTCTGGGGACTGGTACCCAGGGGTCGGTGGAGCTGACTGGAGCATGGGGCTCTGCGAAGGAGGAATCTGCGGCGACATCAGAGGGCTGCTGGGGCTGAGTGATGGAGCGAATGCAGGCTCGCTTTGCTGACCCATGCCTGGGAACAACACACAGACGGCTTCACTGCAAACTGTGCAGACGACCACGCTGTTACTTAATAAGCTTGGTCTTAATCCCTCGGGACCCGAGTCTGCCACCTTTACTCACACAGAGCATTACCTTACTCTTCCAGTAGTGTCTTGTGAGGATTTCCCCTTTTTTGCAGGTGCTGGAGTTAAATCTGAAGCATCAGCCTGGACTTTTGATCTTAGGCCTCCTCCCTCCCCCTTTTTTTGGTTGTTATTTGTATTACCCGAATACAGCATTTTGTAGCCAAATGGTGGGGGGAACCCAGAAGTTGCTTCCCATAAACAGAGGGGTATTATTCCAGAACACAGCTGCCTGGAGAAGGAGCTGAAGTAACTGTACTGGAGAACAAGACAATGTCATTGTTGACTTTGCAGGACAATTTTAGTTGGTTTCCAAAGCTGCGATAGCTGTGGGGTAATTGTCTCTATTGATTAATTATAGAAACCAGATCTACCTTGCCAGATTCAAACTGGATTCTTTTTACATTATGGAAAAGTGCTGCTTAAGTGTAAAAACATGTGGAGCAGGTGCAGTACGAAGATGTCCATCTGCAGCCAATTCTGGACAAACTCACTGATTTAATCTGAGCCACCCACATAATCTGTACACAGGAAATAACCTCCATCTGCAGCTGATTTCCGATACCTCATCAGAGCACGCACAAGGATTTGGCCTTTTTCAGACATTTAGCTTCTGAATGTAAATTTAAAGAAATTTAATTAAAATGGCCACTCTGAATTTCTCTCTCTCTCTCTTTTTAAAAGGGAAATACAATTATTTACCTACATGGTATCAACTTCTAGAGATCTCTACTTGGTCTGAGGGGGTACATTTGGAACATGGAGCCTGAAGAATGGGGTACCTTCCCAGAACTTGCAATACATGCACTGAGATCCTCAAGTAAATGGCACCAATGAAATGCAAAGGCAGCATGGTCTAGTGGACACACAGCTGGACTGGCAGTCAGAAGAACTGGGCTGCAAACCTTGGGCAAGTCACAGCCTGGCTCTGTGCCTCAGTTTCCCCATATATAAATGGGGGATAATGATTCCTACCCACCTTTGTAAAGCTCTTGGAGATCAGCGAATGAGAAGCACTGTGTAATTATGACCTGATCTGGATTTCCTCCACTTGGGACTAAGGGGTACACATGGAAGTCAGTACATTGGCTGTGCAGTATCTTTATTTACTTGCATCATTTGTTGCCCCCGCTCATACCTCCACATACTTAAAGCATCACCTGATGCAGCAGGTACTGAACGCAGACTCCACTTTAAGGGCACAGCCAAAGACGTACCTGACCCCGAGTACTGGAAGATGTTCTGCTGCATGGGAGGGGTCATCCCGGCACCAAACTGCCCTCCAACGTTCCCCATCATCCCTCTGTTCACCATGCTGCTGCGACTGGCCAGTGCTGCCTCAGGGTTCGACGCCAGCTGCGAAAAGGGGCTGGTGGAGGTGGGAGGGTTTCCTGGATTCGTACCGTAGTTGGGGGGGTAGGGGAACTGCTGTGGGGGTGCCTGGGGGAGGCGAGCTGCCCCCATCTGCACTGGGAGTCCAGCCGAGGGAGGAAGGTTGTTCCCGAAGCTCTGCTGTCTCATTAACATGGCTCGCTGCTGCATTAGCTGCCGCTGCCGATGCTGCTGGCTGTACAGCTCTCGCTGGCGCTGGGCCAGCATCTGTGCATTCAGAGGTGGCTGCAGAGGAGGAGGTAGATGTGAACGTTAGGATAACTCTGCCCCCTGTCAGGGTAATTGTACCACACGGGGAATGGACAAGTGACCTTTCCGGCTGCCTGTGGTGTCAATCATCATTTTGCAAGGAAAGCTAAAAACCCCAAAGAGCAATTGGGGAAGCTCTGTAAATCTGCCAGTTCGTGCAGATCAAAGGCAGAGCAGATTGGAAATATTAAAGAGCTGCCTCTGTCCATGCTCATTCCTGTAACTGAATGGAAAATCTCACATGCTCACCCCATAAAAGCTTGAAAGACCCAGGAGAGTTGGGATTCGGAACACATGTTCTCAGCCTGGCTATGAACAGGAAACCTTTGCAAGGGGCTCCCCATCTGCAGGGGCAGCTACTGGCAAACATTTCAGCTTTGTGTCATTTCATGCAGCTGCTAACGAGAAAAACGCCTGTCCAAAAAAGACCATTTGTTGCTGCTTCAGATCCTGCCCTGCTACCACAACCTTGCCTTTAACAACAGTTGTTGCTGGACTCTCTCAGCACAATCACTCACTTCATACCGCTCCCTGCACACAGAGCAGTCTCCCTCTTCCCGCCATCCCGATCTCCCCTCCAGATTCCCTTTCTTCGTGCCTGCCCCCCCGCCCCCAGCCACCTGTCCCTGCTTAGTTGGCATCGTAATCCTGTCTTGCTCGTATCACCGTATAATCGTTACAAATGACATTTTAAAAGGCCGTGGTACTCAGGGGTGAAACGGGGGGGAAGAAAGGTGGTGGCTCTCTTCCAAGCTCTGCCAACATGAGTCACCAGACTGGAGCACCCCTCACTGTAGAGTCTGTCAGCACCTTTGGAACGAGAACCTGGGACCATGGAGGTTCTGGGCTCCCAAAGCTTCATCCCCACCGGGAGCTCAGGCCAGGTTTCTGTTGGGGGACCCGGTGAAGCTAGACACTGCAGGAAGGAGCACTCAGCGGAGCCTGAGTGGCAGCCCTGCAGCTCACTGATTGGCCCACGCCGGTATATAAGCCAGCAAGCCATTACAGGGAGCTGTCTGAGCAAGGACACAGACTGCCTCCTTGCTTCCGCGCTAGACCTCGCCTTACTGTGAACCTTAGACTCTGGTTCCTGTCCCCAGTTCCTTCCCAACTCTGCTACTTGGCTCTTTTCTGTCACCTGGTGCCTGACTCGGACTTCCTGGTATCCCGACCCAGCTCAACCCCGACTACACTACACGTCTCCTGATGGCAACTCGGTAACTAACCAGTGCCCACCGGCCGCCCACGGCCCAGCCCAGACAGTCTGCAGTGGTTCAGTATGATCGTGTTTGCTCTCTGGACTCTACCAGCTCAAAGTGCTCAATCACTTGGGCTTTAACGTCAAGCCCTGTCCCCAACCTCTCTCTCTTTGTCTGAGTTTTCTCCGTTTAGGATTTTTCAGCTCTCCTGGGCAGGACCTATCTTCCTACCTGCCTGTGAAGCGCTCGTGCACACGTTACATTGATGTGCCGTACTAGATCTGCAGTGATCTAAGCAACTGCTGCCATGAACCATTTCCCTTAGCCTACTTTACAAAGTGCACACGTAGTGAGCCAGGCAGTGTCGCCTAGTGGAGAGGGCACTGGGAACCAGGAGACTTGGGCTCTATTCCCTGCTCTGTGACATTGGGCAAGGCCCTCACCTTTCTGCGTCTCCGATTCCTACCCCCCCCCCCCCATCGGTCTTGTCTATTTAGACTGTAAGCTCTCTACAGCAGGGGCTGTGTGTTTCTCTGTGAGCGTACAGCTCCTGGCATGACGGGGTCTCTTGCCACCACCATAATAATGACAGCAGTGAGAAATACGACAACTCCATTGCAGAGCATGCTATTGCTCCATTGCAGAGCATGCTATTTTCAAACATGCATAACTTGTTCAAATCAAACCCCATTTTCACAGAGAGACTTAAAGGCGCTTCTTGTCAGCTGAGGGCTATTTCCATGCCATAGTTCAATTCTCTAACCCAGCTATTTTGACTGTAGGGCTGTTCAAAACCATCTCTTTCAAGAATTTTCTATACATTATGGGTTTGTTTCCCAAATGGCTGAACCAGATTTGCTCAAAGCTAATAAAATATCACGGTGGAAATTTCAGCCCAGAAGAGAAAGTTTGAGAAAGTTAGCAGCAGCTGAAGACAAAGCGTTGCAATGGAAACTATTACATAGTTTTGTCTGCAGCGATGGTGCCTGAGAGAATATCAAAGATGTCCAAAACTCATCAAAACAGTTTGGAGTCTTCACAGAGATGTTGGAGTCAGTAATGGTTTGGGGGTGGCAAGATAGCACCAGCACCAATAAAAACCCGCCATATAGAACAAAGTTACCAGAATATGGCTACACCTTCCACCTTCTTTTCCCCTTATACCGAGCAGATATTTGATCCCACTTTACTGAGAGTGGGATAGAACTCCTGGACCTGGGGGCTTTGCAGGATCATTACAAAGATTCACTAGAGCAGGGGTCGGCAACCTTTCAGAAGTGGTGTGCCGAGTCTTCATTTATTCACTCTAATGTAAGGTTTCGTGTGCCAGTAATACATTTTAACGTTTTTAGAAGGTCTCTTTCTATAAGTCTATATTATATAACTAAACTATTGTACGTAAAGTAAACAAGGTTTTCAAAATGTTTAAGAAGCGTCATTTAAAATTAAATTAAAATGCTGATCTTACGCCACCAGCCTGCTCAGCTCGCTGCCAGCCTGGGGTTCTGTTCACCTAGGCCGGCAGCGGGCTGAGTAGGGCCTGCGGCCGGGACCCCAGACCTGGGGATGGGTGTTTCAGGGGTCAGGGCAGAGGGCTGGTGGAGGGGGTGCAGGGCAGAAGGCTGGGGTGTGTGTGTGGGGGGTTCAGGGATCAGGGCAGAGGGCTGGGTGTGTGTTGGGGTGTGGGGGGTTCAGGGCAGAGGGCTGGGGGTATGGGGGTGCAG